>NC_031771.1:43948644-44056872 GCF_001522545.3 Parus major
GACCGAGACCGCCGAGCCCCCGGGAAGGGGCTGCCACTGCCGGGCGCGGTCCCTGCCGCTGGAGCGCCGGCTTGCCGTCAAGAAACGGTGAATAAAATTGTTCAGGGCGCTTGGGCGTGAAAATTCCCCTCGATGTTACGTTAGCCATAAAGTGACATTGGAATGTCAAACTCAATAGAAATGGCACGTTTTGGTGCAGGTAGCGGTTTTGCCGAGCGGCGGAGGCTTGAGGACGCGCCCGCCCCGCGGAGTGCTCGGCGGTCCCGCAGCGGGCCGGTGGCGGGAGTGCCCCGCGGCGGTACCCGCGGTGCCCCGGGCAGCTAACTGATCTGTAGTTGCAATTTTTACGGCGCGATTTTCTTCTTTTTATTATTCTTTTATTATATTTTAAAAAAAATACTTCTTTTTATTTATTTTTTAAGAGTATTGGAATGGATGCCTTAACGCAACCTGACCTCTCTTGTGCATCAATCATTACACAGTGACCGATCGGAGCCCTGGGAACAGTTTATGGCTTTGCCGATGCTTTCACTGCACCGTAGCGCAGCAGAAATAACATTTATCCCTTTCAGGTTCAACCCATCTCCTCTGTGCGCTTCACAGTCCTGCGTGCGGTGCCCTTGGGATACGTGTTGGATGCTTTTGAGTCTGCTACAGCGTCATGCAGACTTGTTGATGTTTTTTGTAGCTCAGTTATGCTACGATACTTGAAAAATGCTGGAATATTGATACAGTTTATGACACCTTCTAGTGATAGTTCTGAGCATCTTTTGGAACAAAATTTTTAACGATGCATTTTTCTATGAAAATTTGTCACTCTTGGAGAAGGAGCAAATGTTTCCTGAGAGATTACTGTTGGGAGTCTTTCATCTCACATCTGCCTTCTCCAACCATAAGTGTACAAGTTTATGAAAATAATTATTTTATCAGGGTTTTTTTAAACAATATATAATAAGTATTTTCAATTTTCTTTGAGGCATTTTATATATTTTTCTTTTCCTCCTAGTTCAGTAATCAGCTGCTGAAAAATGTGACCTCCCAGTTCAACTTGAGAGTACTTTAGGATTGCTATTTGGAAAGAGTTTTGTTCAATTAGGATTGGTCTGGCTTTGATAGAGCACTTAAAAAAATCCTACCTTTAGCTGGATACCAAAAAGTATCTTTTTAATTAGAATTGTATCACACACAGCCATCATAAAGTTATCTGGTTCTTCTGAAACACTGAATTAGGATTTAGCATGGAGCTATGTAGTCCTTTTTAGTTCTTGATGATAATGCAGCATTACATTTAGCTCTGCCATAAGCCATATGAAAGTCAGGTATGCCTGTATTTAAGGGAGACTACTGCTCTCCATGGCTTGCTAGAATCTGTCTTAAGGCATAAGTGCAGGGGTTTATTCTATTAGAATTCTTAATCTGCTGCACATTCCAGGGCAGCTTTAGTTCAGAATAGCCGTAGTCTCGCCCCTGGACTGAATGCCTAGTAATGGTGCAACTGTTCTGGGTGAATTTCTGATCTTATCATCTGGTCTGAGAAGGCATGAGCAAAGCCTGCCCTGCAGGTCTCCTGCAATCAGGAATGTCTCAGCCCAGCAAGTATACTTCCAGGAGGGATGAGGATGTACTTATTGGCAAGCTGGTTCCTCTGAAGCTGTCCTGGGTTCTGGAGACCAGCCTCAAACTTCCTCCACTGAACATCCCAAAAATAAGACCCAAACTGTTGAAATTCTACTCCATTTTGTATAGCTTGATTACTGGGGACATCCAGGCTCTAAACTCGGGTTTTGAAACAACTGCAAATATCCTGCAGTGTGGAGACAATACTAAAAAAGGTCCCTCAGAAGTGGGGACTTGGGAACAAAGAGATTTATATGGTACTTTTAATAACCATACAAAGGAGGAGCTGCATGGCATTACACTGCCAGAGCAGAGGGGGTGAGAAGGATTTCTCTTGCCCTATGGGAAGGATGATGGAAACATGTCTGAGACCTGTTTTCCACTTTTTTCAGGACTGAAAAAGGTAAATTATTACCAGCAGGACTTTCACACGTGTTGCTAGCTGTAGTCAATGAATTAAGAATTTGAAGTTCTGCTCTCTTTGCAGATGATCTGCTATTATGAGAATAGAGACTGCTTTTCCAGGCCACCAATGTAGAAGGATTTTGACGTAATTTTGATAAAAACATAGTTCTTGCTTCAGGATCTCTTTAACAACCCCTTGTACAAAGAACCAAGACATCCAAAATGAATGACTATGGGGAAGGGGCTATTACGACTATTGCTTACAAACATTTTCTGAACGCTTATACAGGTGATGAGACATCTGGTGATCTCTTCTTGACATGTGCTTCAAATGGCAGCTGCTGCTGCAGTCAATAAATTTGATCGAAAACTCAGCAGTGTGTCTTTCCATCCACTCCAATGAGGTTTACTCAATCCCTCAGGCTGAGTGAAACCTGATGGGTGCTCAACATGGCTTTTGGGCATCATGGAATTTGCTGAGCACCCCAGAATACAGGCAGCTAAGTAGGTAGCTAATTTGCAATTTTGAAAACCATGCTGCTTAGTGTCCAAAGTTCTAGGAGCTTAATCTGGAGAGTTTTGTCACTAGTTTTCAATAGTTTTAGTTCTCTCTCACCTCTGAGATACACAGCTGTAAATCTGTGGTTTTAATAAGGCTGGAGATATCACAGCTGCTATACCAAGAAAAGTGCATGTCCTCTGCATGGAAATGTTTACCTTGACAGAAATAATTAAATATTTCTACTGCTATTACTTTTCCTGTCCACTCTGTCAGTGAAATGAGCTCCCATGGCAGAGCTACCATCCTGTGCTATTCTGTGACACCAGTAGCGTGCTGAGGTGGGATGCAGCCAGCTCGCAGCCTATAGGAGCTGTAACCCCATTGTACCAAACAATTGGTTTTCAAACACCTGTAGTGGCTTCAATTTCTGCTCTTACGGTCTTTTCTTATGGTTATTTTCTCATACTGTTGTTCAATAAGTTTTCTTGAAACCATTGCTAATAATAGTTCCAAATTCCTTTCCCAGTCATTTCTACTCTGGGTTTAGTATATATAGGGTCTATGAGACAGACATACAGCTTGTAAATTAGATTTTTAAAATATATTTTCTGGTCTGTGTTATAGAAGTTTCATATTTATTAAACATACGTAAGCATTAATAAACTAAACCAATTGAAATCCACTAGTTCTAAGATATTAACCATGACTTTTTTTTTGGTTTTTTTGTTTTTTTAAATATATTCTAAGGCCTGTAAAATGCTTACTAGAAGCAAGAAAAATAATGTAATCATAAAGCATGATGCTGAAACTATCCTGGGCCAAATGCATGTTCATTTTTTACCTTCATTATGTTTAAACTTTCAGGAAGTAATCTTTTTTCTTACACAAATGAATACTTCCACTTTATTAAATACATTTTTTGCACTGCTCATTTTAATTTGGCATCAGAAAGTTGCATACAAAGACAATGTCCTGCTGGTATAA
This sequence comes from Parus major, assembly GCF_001522545.3. NCBI lineage: Eukaryota > Metazoa > Chordata > Aves > Passeriformes > Paridae > Parus > Parus major. The sequence continues at coordinate 43,952,153 of NC_031771.1, forward strand.
TGTTGGCTAATTAAAAAAAAAAAAAAAAGAAAAAGAAAAAAAGCAAGGTTACTGAAAAAAAGGGAAATTTGGAAATTCTTTCAGTGTCTCACTAGATAAGATCTGTAGACAGGAAGGCCACAAGTTTTAAAGAAACAAAGGGGAAAAATGCAAAAGTGATGACAATGCAAACTCTCTCTCATGTTATTTTGTGTGTTCTTTAAAAGAGAATGAAAGTAGGTGTCTCTGTGCTTCTGCTCAAAACAAAAAAGGGGAGCTGTGTCCCTCATATTGTAGACTTTGTATGTGGAGGTGATGACTCAAAATGTTAGTATTTGTCATACTCACAGGTTTTGAGAAACTGCAAATAGGGACTTGCAAACCCAGGATACTCCTAATCCGTGTCCAACTGGAACTGCTGTGTGAATTTTCCATACTACATACACAGCTAAAAGAAAAATGAAAATGAAGATGGGTAAATTTTTTTTTTCTTTACTTGGCACTGAGCAGGCAACATTTTGCAGTAATTCTATCAATAATATAAATTCAAAATTTTAGATCAAATTTTTTAACAATTAAGCTGAATGGTTTGGTTTGAAAACTATATAGTGAAACCTTGGAATTGTGAAATTACTACCTGTGCAGATAAAAAACAAATTTTGTTCATATTTATGTGTGAAGAGGCAGGTAACAAAATAGGACACTTATTTCATCTGCTTAGTAATAGCACTATTGTGTTTTATATCTACAGTAATCCTTTGAGTCAAATAGAGCTTATGAGCCATCTTCTCAAATGACAGAAAGCTGCAAGCTGGAAGTACTTTTAGTGTGCCTTGGGGATTTCAGTGCAGCAGCAAAACTGTGCACACGATCGATTGAGAAGAGCTGAGGACTGACATGCTGAAGTTGTGCTTTATCCTGGGATCTGTAGACAGTGTGATACTGCTAGACACTGAGGAGACCACCCTCTCACCTATTTCCCTTTCCTTTGGGTCTCTCAGTAAGCCATTCCTCTTATTTCAGAACAGAAAAAGGTACATATCCTTTTTGTGCTCAACGTTCATCCCTCTTTTTCTACCCTGTAAAGATCAATTGAGATCTTTCTAGTGCATGTTCTACTTTGTCCTAAAATACTGTAAAATGTTTAGGACAGTTCTTTTAAGTAAATAGTAAATATCAAAACCATGAATCATAGTTACTCACCTTTAATAGTCAAAAGGAGAAGAGAATATATGAGCTATACAGGATTTTGTATACAGGATTTTGTCCTGTAGTATCTATAGCCAGGATAATTTAGTGAGTCTTTAATCACGTCAGATAAAACATTTGTACTACTCATTTGAAACCCCCTTTTAGATTTCCCAGCTTTTTGTCTAGACTGCCATTCAACACCCATTCTTAACATTACAGAATTTGCTTCCTCTGAAGATGTGCATGCCCAGCACTACATCCCTAATGACAGAAAACCCTACAGCAGTACCATTTTTTTGCCCTTCCTCCTCACCATCTATGGGAAGCAACCTTGCTTCAAAGTCCTTCATCCCACATGTGAAATATTCAGAAGCTCCTTCTGCCTCTGATTCTGGCTCAAGAGAAGTAGTAGGAGCTAAAGATTAAGATCTTTGTGCCAGCTGCTATAGAGATTAACAAAAAAGACAATCTTAGCTTAAAGAACAAACCATTCAGGGTTTGTAAGAAGGAGAAGCCATAAGTGTTCTGACAGACATGAAGAAGGTGAAGGCAGCAGTTAGTCTGTATGCATTTGTACAGTTTTAATGCACATACTAACTACATCTTTAACATCTTTAAGTGCTGTTGGAAAAAGGAAGGCAGTTGGTGGCAGCACTGCAGAAGCTGGTTTTAAGGAGGTATTGAGAGAACAGACATATGAAGTATGATATAGTTTGATTTCTCTTCAAAAGTACTTCAGATGTTTCCTTTTATACAGCTCCTAAAAACTGAGTTTTGTCAGTAGGAGCAGTATGTCTGGAGCAGTACAGGAAGAGTTAACACCTGATGTTTTATCCTGGAGAAACTGAACATATTTATACTTATTGCAGCTCCCTTGATTTTAGGAGGTTGATGCATACTGTGACAAGTTGCTTATACATTTGTAGGATTGAGAACTTTGCTTCTATGCTTTTTAGGCCTGCTGCTATCTTGATCTGTACAAGACTTTTTTAGTATAAGAAACTAAACAGTGTTAGTGGAATGGCTCAGAAATTATTTTTCTGATAAATGGATTAATTTTACCCAGCTTTGCCTTTTCATTGTTTTCTGAAGCAGCTCACTGCAAATTCCTATTTAAATTATCAGGTTTTATGAGTAGTGTTCTCATACAAACATTTTACCACACAGAGCCACTAGAATGCAATGTGTCTCTTTGTCCCATTTCAGTGATGTTATGCGCTCACTACAAACACTTGTGAATGTGAGTCATGTAAATAAGAGCCTGGCTTGTTTTCTTCGAGCAATAAAGAGATAGAATGGCTGAATTTAGTCACAATTTCTCTAGAGATATCTTCCAAAACTCAGAGAGTTCCTTTCTCAGGAAGAACTAAGTAAAAACTGGATCAAAATGAATTTTTCTTTGAGAAAATATGTATTTTTGCATTATATTCTCTCAAGAAATTTTGAATGAAAAGATACTCCTGAGCAAGATGGTCTATCTTTGAGGTTAATGCATTTCAAAGAAGCTGAGCTTGGCTGGGCAGTTGAGCAGGAGGCAGGCTACTCAACTTCCCCTTCCAATTTCAAGTATTTTGTGATCTTGTGGATTTTAAGGGTGGTGACATTGTTTTCTGCCTCTTCTTCTGGTTTAGAAGCCTATACCATTTCTTCCATAGAAATGGTAGCTCCAGTTTCTTTTTAATCTCCAGTAGCTTCTGCTTATGTGGTGTGTTATATTGCTGGCTAGTTGTTCCTCAAAACTAGTTTTACATTAGAAGTTTTGGGCTTTTGACTTAAATCTGATTTGTGATGAAAACTGTGCTGAACACAGCCTTTTTCTATTGGCCACCATTTCCAGTTTTAAAATTAAATCTACCCAAAAGTAGTCTTCGTGCACTGAAGACCCAGACCCCAAATCACATACTCCTCAAACAGCCAAGTTCAGTAAGAAAGGACACAGACATTTTGGTTGAGATTTTATAGTACTTGTTTTTTAAGAGGTTGTGCCTATATATGGTAAAACCCTAAAAAGGAAAAGCTAGAACAGAGCCAAGCATGGGCATCACAAATAGAAACTATTCTTTATCTTGCTGTTGCACCTGCCTCATGAAAGGTAGGCATTTTATATTTCCACTCATTATCAAGGTTGTCTGCTACTTCCAAAGATGGAGGTGATAATAAGAAAAAATCAAATTGTATTTCGAGAATGTGTTTACAAATATGTCACCTCTCACATTTAAGAGTGAGTTTTATGGAAAGAGCAAAATATAACAATAAAACCTGCCAGACTGAAAACTTGCAAGCTGGTTTTTTTGATGATGGCAAATTCCCCTGGAATTCTGTTGTCAATTTACAGCCGTGAAAATGACAGCATTAGGTATTACCATGCACAGTCATACCTACGCTAGGAGAAAACAAAGTGGGCATGTTTTTAACAAATGCAATAGTCCTACACACCAGCTGCTTGCACGCTCCTTTCTTGTCTCAGGAGCACATTTGGAGTGAGATAGATGGCTTGCTGAAATAAAGAGCACATGTGAATGTCTTCTGCTGGGAGTCACTTTGTCATCTAGGAAGTGTAAGACAAGTAATTTTACTTATCTCTTTAAGTGATGTAGGGGTGCAGGTCTAAAATCCATGATTTATATATGTTGTGTGGGCTGGCAGCACTCACTGGAAGAGGTCCATATACTGAGAAATGGATTGCGCCCTGTCATTTCTGATGCTTTTAGCTAGTTGGAAAAGAACCTTAAAATAAAGGCTAAAATAAGTGCAAAGTTAAGAATTTGAAGAAGGAAAGAAATTGAACACAAAGACAAAGAACTGGTAAAGATGTTCCTCAGCCAGATCACAGAACTGGGATGCAACTAGTTATTTTAGCCCCTGTTGCTATCTCTTCCCACTGCAGTGGCAGGCACAGGGGCAAAGGATGCTCCCATGGATAACTGCTCTGAGAAAAGGTGTTCAAAAGGGATGTTTCAACAGAATGGGGTATTGCTTTATTCACTGTTCATACATTTTGGAAAAGACTGAACTTTTTATGGCTGCCTTCAAACCCAGCTCAGAGGGTGAAACCATCGTGACTTCTCTTTTAGAGTAATCAGCAGTATGTTAAAGCTCAGGAAGCAGTAAAAAGTGAGATAAGGGATGCAGAAGCATCCCCTTGTTCCCTTGAGCTTCTCTTGAGCAGCATCAAGCATTTGTGTGATGTCAATATTAGCTTCAGACAGTTTTTAGTACCATTTTGGAACAGAAGTGAATAGAGGTTGAAACAAGATTTAGTTTTGTGTACAGAAGACACCAAAAGAACATCAATATATTAATAATTATTTATTATATAATAATTAATAATAAAATAATGATGTAATAATATAATATATTATTCTATATAATTATATAATTATGATATATTAATTATATAATAATTAATATATATCAATATATTAATAATTTGGAAAACTTTCTCTCTCATCTTTTCCTACTGTAAGGGATGGTTTTGAAATCCTTCATGAGTTGACTTCTCATATTCTCAGCCTCTCTTGTGTCTTCCTTTGTCTTGATAAGTGTCTCCTTAAGTGACTTATTCTTTGATTTGAGAGTGTTTCTTTCCCTTTGCCTGGTATATTTAGGCTTAATTTTTATTTAATCTCTGGACATTATCAAAGTTTTAATTCCAGGAAATCTGCAAAATGTGTTTCAGTGAGAGGCACTAATCCACGTGAGTGGCAAACAAGTCAAATTTCTTTTCACACCCCTTTGAGAAAGCAAAATGTTGCCTGGCTGTAGTCAGGGAACTGAAGAATTAGCAAAATTTTGTAAGACTATTAAACCACAATAATGAGGCTATAAGAAAACAAAGTATTTTAAATATAGAGAAAAACCCAATGCCATAGTAAATTAGGAACTCAGAATGAAAAATGCTGTCTTGTTCTGATCCAGAATCACCCACATGAGTGGCAGGGTTTTTGTTGACTTCAGTGAGTTTTGGAGCAGGACCTAAATGACCTTAGTATCTAATTCATACATAAGTCAGGGTAGATTTTTATTTCTCCATTTTGGATATTGAAACAATCACGTATTGCTTTGGGTTAATAACACAGCAAAGGCACCTTATCCATTTTCTTAAAACCATTCATCTTGTGAAGTCTCCTGGAATTGTGTATTTGTCTCTGTTAAATATTCAGCTTACTTTTTTGTCCCTTGGATTTTCCGCCCACTCATTTTCACCTTCAGCAGTGGAAATCTTCATTTCTCATGTCTGAGTGGGCTAAGAGGTGAGGGAGGTGATGGTGGAGCCTGCTGACTAAGACAGGGTATTTCTCAGATAGTGTTAATCTCATGTACTTTCATATCTGTGTCCAGCAGAGAAATATTTAGAAAGCTGATTATGTATTAAACATCTGAAATGAGACACAAAGTTGACAAAAAAAATGTCTAAACTACTAAGAACACATGTATTGGTTAAATGCTGACCTATTTGGTAATAATACTTAGCATTTCTATACTTTATGTTTTTAATTCACTGTGTGCATTTGAACTGATTAATGACCTTCAAATATCCCTGCAATATATAGGAGTCTTTTCTAAAATTTGAAGAATGGGAAATTCAGACATGGAGGTGTGGAGATCAAAATTTTAAATGCAGATTTGGGTATTCACCTCCACAAGGTCTGTGAGTCTTATGTATAATTTATGCAAGTAGAATGAGCTACATTTGTTGGAATATTTGGCCTAAATGCCTTATCCAAGGTCACAGAAATCAATGGCAGAGCTGAGAAAGAATCTGAAGGATGCATCTTTAAAGGTAAAAAGCAACTGAGATATAAAACCATTTCTGTTTTTAAGTGCATGATGCTCTGTGCATTTTATAATTTAAACAATGATTTTTTTTTCATGCTGTTCTTGAAAAATTCAATCTAGTACATAAGACATGAAATGCTGCAGCTGCACTGGATCAACCCTATGGTGTACACAAACCAGCACACTCTGTGACTGTGTCCAGGAGTTTATATTGGTACTGTTGCAAACTAGAGTGGACTTGTCACTGCCCATCAATTACCTATTGATTCATACACTTAGGTAAAAGCAAAAGGGTATTGTACTTCATCAATTACTGTACTTCTTTCACTCTGTGTAAGAGCGAACTGCCAAGGATAAGAAATACTCCAGGAAGTTTGAAAAGGGTGAGGAACTCCTCAGAGGCCCTGGACGTTATCTTGTCTAACTTTGAGGCTGGTTGTGCTTTGAGAAGTTTGGACCAATGACTTCTAAAAGTCACTTCCAAGCTGAATTACACTGCAATTTCCCTTTGTGTGAGAATCATTGTGTGGGAATGGGAAGAGGTAGAGACTATACAGTGGATAGATCTGGAGCCTATTCACTGTGCAAGAGGTGAGCTAGCTCCCAATGTAGCTGTAGAATTAGAGGATTAGCTCCCTCTTGCTTACCACTGAAGACATGAGCCCCCTGCTAGGCTACCACTGTAAAATACCTCTCTGGGTGAGTAGTGAAGGTCTGGGAGCTAGCTATGGAAAGTGGCTAACAAATGTCTTGTCAAATGGTCTCAGCTGCCATTGCTGTCAATGGGAGGGAACAGCACACTTCCCAAACAGTTCTCAGCTCTTTGCACATGATACTCAGGTATCAGGTATACCTCAAAATACTTGAGAGAAGTACTTCTTAATTTTTTCTCTCTTCTACCTGCTCATGTTTAGAGTGTTTTCTTTGCCTGATGCCTTTGTATTGATGCCTATAAGACAAAACCACCCCCTTGTGCTGCTCACTGCTGCTACAGTGCTCTTTCCTTTCTGAGGATATGAAATTTTTCCTCAGTAACTTTGAGATGTGAGTAATGCCACTCCATGCAACAACCACCAGATGGTAATGAAGAGCAGACTAGTTGTGTGTCTTTTGTAGATTTAGTGTATTGCCACAATGGCAAATTTTGCTTTTACAAGCAGAGCTTTCAGGTCTAAAGCTGTTTACCTCTGGGCCAGTCTGCTTGGCAGCTCTATTTGCATAAACTCCCCAATCATTCTGTTTGCTTTTATACTAAAATATGTGAAAGGGAATATTTTCTACCTCATGCACAAATGCTGATATTATTATTTAGTACAAAAATGTTTTCACTGTAAGGAAGGTTTTGACTATATTAAGTGCATCACTGTACGAGCTATCTCTTGTAAGAAGGTAGATGCAGAACACCTTTAAGTGATTGTATTCCTTACTTCTTCTGCTGCCATTATATTTCTCCAAATGTTATGAAGGATGTACCTCTTTCAAGGTAGAAAGAAAAGTCTGTTACTGTGTGTGCTTGATGTCAGCAAAGGGAGTAGTGTTGAGAAATGAACCAAACCAAGGCAGAGTTCTTAGCTGAACATCATTGTCAGTGAAGAGGTGGTGTTGAGCACAGCTCACCAACCCCCCAGCATGGAAACATGAGGGAAGAGCAGCATAAACAGAGCCTCTTAAGTACTCTTAAGTACTAGCTATCCCCAGACTTTTGAGAACCAGAAGTCAGCCCCACAAGGCTCATAAGATTCAGACATCTCGGTTTGACTTGCCTGCCTGCAGGATTTTGGGTTCTTTATGCAACAGTTGTAAGCCATCTAGGTGAAATGTCAGTTTTTTCCTGGCATTATACAATCCAGAGATTTTGCAACTCTTTCCTCCTTTTAAAGAAAAATGAGGCTCTTCCTCCTTTGGTGGAAGCCAGGAAGAAAATCACTTGTGCTGTTGCCAATGGCTTCACTATGAGTCAAGGGCCAGACCTGTGGCTTCCATGGAACATTTAAGTCATTCCCCAGGTATCTGCCCATGACTCATAAACTTCTGGGATTAGTAAACATGGAATGAATGGGAACAATGAAATCTTCCAGGAAGGCAGTTTGTTGGTGCATCTTCTCTTGTTCCTTCTGGGAGCAGTTGCCAGCAGCAGGATGCAGCTGTCTTAAAACCAGTAGGCAGAGCAGCAGGCTCTGCCTGAAAACAGGAATCTGAAGGAGACTGCAAGTGGGAGCATCCAGCCTTCCTCCCCTCTCCTTCTGAGCTATGGCAGCCCCCACAAACTTCCCCTGCCTCAGCCCCCTGCCCCTCTCTGCCCTGCCGGTCACTTCTGAATGCTGCAGAAAGTTTGCAACTGTTGCTCGTGGCAACCAAAAATTTGGACACATTTTGCATTAAATGTGGGAGCCCCGACAGGGAAAGGCAGGATACTGGGCAGTGGCTTCCCAGATTCCTCCCCACTACCTTGGCTGCCACGTCCTTCACCTCAATGAAAGAGAGAAAGATTTGTATTGCTTTTAGGAAAATCTGCATTTCCTCTTGCATGAAGAAGATTTTCTTATTTTATTTTCCTGGGGATGCCCATTTTAGAGATAGACACCAGGAGATCTCCTTGATTCCCCACTTTGCCACTGAGGACCTGACTGCAATTTGTCCTGATGGCCCTGGCTGCAGATGTGACATCAGTCAGTGACGTGCCAAATTATATGAGTGTGTGTGCTGGGAAAGTATTGGGGTCAGATGAGAAAGATGAAGGCACATGAATCCTCTTGTGCTTTTTTGGTGACAACACTTTTTGCCCCATACTGCAGTTCCTGCAGTGAATGTTTCCACTAACACATTTCCATTACAGTGTGTAGAGGTCCCCTTAAATATGAAGCTCACAGTTTACCTCCTTAAACATCCATGTGTCAATCACTATATTCCATACAAGTCTTGTTGCAATCAGTAATAGCAATATATGCATATATATATGTATATGTGTGTGTGTGTGTGTATATATATAAATATATATATATTTGGTACTCAAAGGATTTTCTAGTCTTATTCCAAGCAATCAAAGACATATGTGTTAAAATAACCATGGTACTGTAGAGAAGTCTTGTAAATACCATATGTCAGGGGAAAAAATACACAGCTAAATGCATGTCAGCATCAGCTCCTGCAGTTTCGTAGGAGTTCTGGCCATGGAAGTGAAGCAAAGCTGGGCCAGCTGAAGGTTCAGTTTTACAGAGAGCTTATGCTGTGCTCTGAAAAGACAGATGAGGAGGTGACTAGAAAACTGACCTGGGACGCGGCAGACCAGAAGCAGTTACATTTCATCCATTGTGTTGCTTTGCCACTTAAGCTGTTTGTATCTCTATTCCCAGCAAAACAGAAATAACGGTACTTTCTTGTATCCAGTCCTTAGTTAGTCTTGTTTATCTAGACTGTAAATTCTTCAGAGAGGTAAGTGCCTAGGTAAAAGCTTTGTGATCAGATACTGAAATAGGAACCTGGAAAGAAAACTTCTAAAATTACATCAGGAAAGGGAAGTACAGGGAAAGCTGGAACTGGAAAAAGAGCCAGAAAGAGCTTATGCATCTATCTTACTCTTCCCAGAGCAGAACTTAAGTTTCAATGAACAGACCCAAAAATCTACATTCCTTAAACATAAGTGCATCGCTAGAGGTGCAGTCAAGGTCCACAGTGTCCTGGTATCCACACTGATAGAAAACTCTCCCCTGAACAGGTAGTACAGACTTTCCCTGAACTCCAGATCTAAGTTTTGATAAACCCAAGACATGTAGGTTTCCATGATCTCTTTAATCATAGTGGATGTTGAAGAAGGGAACGAAAGACATATAGTGCAGTAAAGGTATCTTTTCTTGGCCATCTGCCAAAAAACGGGATGGGTGGGGTATGCATTTTCCAAAGAATGGATACTCAACCCCTGAGTTTTTAAAGAGGGTGTATGTGAAGACAAGTTATTTGTTCAAGACTGTAAGAAGCTCTACTGATATGGATAGAAACTAAAAAATCCAAGAAATCAATGACTTAGCTGTTTAGATAAAGAAACATTGAGATGCTTGGCAGTGATCCCAGTTTCATCTTCTCTTTTCTAAGAGAGGTTTTTAACTATGCAACATATAGCTGGTCATTAAAGATTTTCACAGCCTTTTCAATATTAGCTTGTCTGTCTTCATGGATTTGATGCCAAAACTAGATCAGGTAAAAATCAGCTGAATAATTAAAACTGCTGGGGGAAAGGATGAAGCCTCTAATTTATCTATATAACCTGTAGTGTTGGCAGAGCCTATTCTTTACAAAAGGGAAAAAAGCACCAAAACAAAAATACAAACCTGTAAAGGTTACATAATGACTGACACAAGAAAATAACTGACTTCCCTTTTCTTTCCACTTAATCTGATGGTAAAGTAGAAATGGGAAGAGTGATGAGAAAATCTGCTTCTCTGTGTTGTGACAAATAAAAAAATGATTAAGCAATACTTAAGATCCATAGCTTTGGAAAAACCTGTTTTTGAGGTTTGGCCAGAATGTCTGTTTCATCAAAAACCACTAGTAGGATACATCAGTATAGGGACAGTAAAAAAAAAAAAGAAAAAAAAAGAAAAAAAAATCTATTTAAAAAATTCAAGTGCTTTCTGAGCATATGGAGCCTGGCAAAAATAGTCCCCTTCTTACAATAGTCCCCGATGGGTGAGATTTCTTCAGAGAAATCTTGGAAGAATTGGTGGTAAAAGATAGAGAAGCTGGGAAAATACTGAATTCTGCAAACACTTTTGAGGACCATCAATCCAGCCTGTGACCACGAAATCCTTCTTGGAGTCATCAAGTTATTTTAGAGAGATGATATAAACCAGATATTCTGTGAAGAGATCAAAGACCATTTAAAGCTGTACTTTTCTAAAAAGCATACATCTGCTGGTGACGAAGAAGCACCTCTCAAGTTTTTGTGTGTCTATGCTACAAATACATTACCAAAAAAACTCTAGAATAGCTCTTAAGTTGTAATTCAGAAAACATTGAAATTAAGCAGGGCATATATCAGAAGCAATAAACAAATACTCAGAGCTGCTAGATGTGGCTTACAGGACTGTTTACTGTTATTTTGAACTGCTTTATGTTTCCTTTAAGTCTAGTTTTGTAAAGGCTTCATCAATCTACAAATGATACAGGTTTTCAGATATCAAGGACAACAGTCTGGATTTGGTATTAAGCTTATGGATTTATTGATAACCATTGCTGGATTTAAGGGAGATATTATCCACTCATAAATTTGAGATGTGCTAGAATTAATTTTTTAGATTTAGAGAAAGTGAATTTTCATTTAGTTTTAGCACTTGCAGGGAGTAAATGCACAAATGCATCAGTCAGGTACTGCATCAATACAACCCAAGGCAGGCTTGGTGTGACAGGAGGGCACTATGTCTACATTTTCTTAGAAAAAACAACATGGGCATCTTTTTAGAAGCCATGAGTATTTCTTGCCCTTGCATGGCATGTCCACAAATCTTGTCACCTGATGGTACCTTTACTGAATGTTACTTCACTGAAGTACCTGTTCTGAAGAGACAAAAGGTATTAATAATGTTCTTTGTTCTGAAAAACTTGGAAATCATTCAAAGATCAGCTCAGTTCCTAGATGTGATGAAAGGGGGAGTTTCTTTGATTTCTAGCTGTAGCAGAACTACTGACTCCAGGCATGGATTTGAGAGGGGGTTGTGTGATAGCATGTCTCACGACATCCATGTGGTGAGATCATTACTGGTGAATGCCACTCAACTTTTCTATTTCAGTTCACACAGGTATCTATACATTTCCAGAAGGTATGAAAACAATCTAAACCTAAGGGCATCCCCAGCTCTCCCTGGGTGTTTGTTTTCTTCCTCAGCAGCTGCAATAAGTGACAGCGCCATAGAACCATGTTTTGCTCCAAGTTTGTGACTACCCAGCAGGATTCTGCCCAGTTCTCAATTACACTCTACTGCCCTCACTTTAATTTTTTGAGTTTCACTTCTGCCAGCAAAATTTTACTGAGATATCCCTATATAAGATAATGGAACTAGGAAATATTTTTAATATTCTGCAGTAAGGGTTTACTTTTTATTTCAAGGGAGAAAAACTATATGCTGTCTTTCCTGGTGGCCAGTATACCCTTGGCATAGTCCATGCTAGAGCAGAAGATTGATCCAGAGAAACAATCACAACACTTTGCAGAAGATCCCAAGTGACTGATTAACCCAGAGAAATTTATCTGACTCTGTGAAATTAGACTTCTGAAGAGCTGTGCATCCATCCTTCTGTTGTTCCTGATCAGATTGCTAATGAAGACAGAGCAGTGGACTCTGGCTGTTGTGCTGTTTTTCACCTGTCTGTGGAGTTAAACAGCCTACTCCCAGAGCCTCATCACAAGAGCTGAAGTGACCTTGGCACAGCATCCTACCGTCTGTGTTGTCCAGGTTTGTAAATACTGCACAGAGCCTGTGTGCTGTCCATAGGCAGGCTGCCCCAGTTGGTGACGCTTTGGCAGCACATTTGTCATTCCACTAAGGCAGTCAGATCAGGATCCTGTAAAGCAGTCAGGAGATGAGGATCCTTGTCAAAATCTCAGGAAGCAGACTAGTAATCTGCAGAGGCCTAAATAGGGCTTTTAAAATTGGAAGCAGAACTGACTGCCTAGACAGAGTTTTTTGAATGATAAACAGCATCAGCAGGCTAAATGGATTTCAAGCACAGCTTTAATTGTTTTTCAAACGAATCAGCAAAGGACACCCTAGCTGGAACAAGCTCTGAAGTACAATCAGGAAGATTTCAAGTGTACAGTAGTTTTGAAGATAATCAGGCATTTCAGTGCTAAAAAATACTGTAGTGAGTAATGAATAAAGACTTTTTACTGTAAGCATTGACAGTACTGTAGTGTTTGAGTCAATTACAATACCTGCCCTATGTGCACAATGAATTTCACAACCCTCATTAAAATTGACATGCACACTGATTTTCAAACCTCAACAATTGTCTCTGCAGCACACTTGATCAGAAGAACAAGTTGCTTATTGACAATACTTACTGCGTGTGGAATACCACCCCCCACCCTGTTCTCTTCCTTTCCCCCAGTCCTCCACCTCCACCCAACCATCCCAATAGCCTGTGACAGACTAACAACACTTCTGAGTGGATTTTACTGTAATTCTTCAGAATCCCTTGGACCTTGCATAATGGAATTTTTTTGGGTCACCAAATCATGTTTCCTAATTATAGGAATGATAAGAAAAGAAAAAATAAAAAACCCACCAGATATAATGTGAAACGATTCCCTTATTCTGGCTTTTTTTTTTTTTTTTTTTTTTTTTTTTGCGTTAAGAAACCTGGGATAACCCACTCGCTTCCATCTGTTTTGGGAGCGCTCTGTTTTAACCTTGAAGTCAAAGCTTTCCTTCACCTCCTCTTCCAACCTCTCTCCTGCCAGCTCCTCTCCTACTGGAGCGGAGAGACCCTCCTGCTCCCAAACCCTCCTCGCTGGGGAATTAGTCGCCCCCGCCCGCCCCCGCTCTCGGTTTTGTTCCCCTCGCGGGGAGCAGAGGCGATCGGGACGAGCGAAGACTCCGCCACCGCGGTCACCCCCGCGACGCCCCCGGGCTCCGTTCCCGCGCTGTCAGCCCACCACCGCACGGGCGCCGGTGGCAGCGGCGGCCGCCGGCCGGGCCGGGAGGGGAGCGCGGGGCGGAGCGCGGGGCCGCGGGCGGGGCGGGGCGGGGGCGGGAGCGGGGGGAGCGGCGGGACCGGCGCCTGTTGCCCCGAGAGAGTTAACGGTGCGGGGAAACTCGCTCGCCGCTCCTCCGCCCGTGCCGGGCGCTTGGCAACCGGGGCGCCGCGCATGTGGGACCGCCGGGGGCCGCCGCCCCCCCGCCGGGCCCCGCGTCCCCCTCCCCGCCCCGGACAAGGCGTTTAACGTGCCCAGGCGTGAAGTATGGCATGCAAAGATGGTTTCTGCCAAGGAGCCAGCCATCGCCATGTCCTCGGGTCTCTCCATCGCCCTCCTGCACTGCCTGTGCCTGGCGACCTGGTGAGTAGCCCGGCGGCGGTGCCGGGGGGCCCGGTCCGGTGCCGCTGCTCCCCGCGGGGGCTCCCGGCGGCTCCGCTCATCCGCTCCCTCTTTGCCTCGCAGTCTCACCGGGCCCCCAGGACAGATCAAAAAAGAGGAGAAATTGTGGCCGGAGAATTTCACCAGCATCCTGAACAGCCTCCTGGATGGCTATGACAACCGGCTGCGACCGGGATTTGGGGGTACGGTGGCGGCGCGGTGCCGGCGGCGGGCGGGGGGTCGCCGGGCAGGGACGGGGGATGCAGCGCTCAGCGCTCGGACCGACCCGTTACTGACCGAAAACGTGGGGGTGTGTCCCCACTCCATGCTCCGGGGTCCGAGCCCTCCGGGAAGGGCCGGCGGCCGGGGCAGCGCCCGGCCCGAAAGCCCGGGGGGGGGCTGCGGAGTCCCGGCCGTGGGGGCCCCGCTGGGGCGGTCCCGGGCTCAGCCCCCGCTGCGCTGCTCTGCCCACACGCCGGGCTCGGGCTGCTGCTGCTCCTGCGCTGGAGGAAAAATAAGCCCTGAAGCCCGTGTGCGTTGGCTTGGTGGGGATGGAGGGACCTGTTTAACACCCAGAATCTTCTCGTTCTTGGCAGGTTTCGACCCGTAAATGCCGCTATCGGGTCCTAACAGAAACAAGTGTAATTTTACCAGCCTAGGAGTTTAGGTCTGATGGATTCTGTTCCACTAGTTAGGGAAAATCAGAGCTCAGGTGCCAGTTCTTTACCACAGTTGCTGAAATTCCGGCTTTGATTTGGAAGTAGTAGACTTAATTGCTGTATAGAATTGGACGTGGCGGAGTTTCAAATTTCCCTTCACCTGTGTTCCGCGTGTGGGGGTTTTGGGCCTCTTCCTTTCTCCAGGCTGTTAAGATGCAGTTTTGTGATCTGAAGAAGTAGCTGAACTTGCTGTTCTTTAAGATTTAGATGTTTTTGTGTGGGGGCTTGGAACGAAAAATCACTAAGATCCAGGCGAAAATAAAAGTTTATTTTGTAATCTGGAATGAAGATATTAAAAATGCAAATTTGAAAGTAAAAATAATATAAAAAATATTTATAAATAAATGCTACAGACCTTCTAATGATGCTCAAAGCTGTAACGAGATTTTTATAGGCTGCTTCCAATACAGGATTGAATGAGATCCTTGCGTAGGTTTATGTTGCGAAATACTTTCTTCCTCCTCTGAAAGTACCTTCTCCATACATGTGATCCATCCACACTGACATGTGTGCCACCACATTCCCCACATGCCATATGCAGTGGGGAATATGCTCTCACATGCATGATCATGATTGTTAAAGGACAACACCTGGCACCCTTGGACCACTCTTATTATTTTGAGTGTGTGGAATAAATGAAGCCTTCTTAAGTTAGCTTACACATTTAAGTGAGAAGGAAGCTAAATTTATTAACACCCGGAGGAGTCATTGGGAACTGATAGTCTTTTGCAATTTAGTCTTTGTGGAGAGGTTACAGACACTTCTGCACGCGTACAAGAGATGTGCTAAGTTTGGCATCATTTTAGGTTGAATGCCAACTAATTAGTCATCTAGCAAAGATGCTTTATGAGCATTATCAGATTTCCAAAATTAAACAACTACTAAATATGTAATATATGGTGATTTTTATTTTAATACAGTTGTCCTTTGCAAGATATTTTGCAAGAGGAGGTATTTTTCCCCTCTAAGTGTGGCAGACTTTCAGCAAAACGCAATCAAGGAGAAAAAGTTCATTGTATCTTCTTGAACTTTCACATTGGCAATATTGAAGTAAATGAGAGAGGGACAAAAAAAACTCAGATTTCAGCCTGGGAAAACACCTATGGGTCAATATTTTGCAAAATGGACATTATTTTGTTTCTTCCTTCCTTGTTACAATCTCTGTGGTTTGAATTTAACCACTCATCTTTGAGTTTTGAACTTTTAAGTAACACATGGGGGGAAAATGATCTGTTTTAAAAATGATGTGTGCCTCCCTAGCTCCTTACAGTGAAAATTATCTCCACCTGATTTGAGAAAAATAACTTTGGATTAAAAAAAAAATCAAGCAACAAAACCAACCAAAGAAATTTCTGTAATTGATCAAATCTCACTTTTTGACATTGCTCATAGTAATAACTACAGACTATTGAAATAGAGAATATAAGTCAACTTTTACTTATATTTTGTTTTTTTTTCTGATAAATCTTTATCAGAAATGGGATTTGTAGCTTGAAAGTGGGTCACTCGCTAGTTTATAACATTGCAAACAAAATGTCAGAGGAGATGGGACTTTCTGATGAGCAGCAGAATACTTATTTTTGCTTTCTTCTTGAAGCTGATTCACCATCTAGTTTTCACAGGGCCTGAAATGAAACAAAGGTTTTATTTTAAGAACAAAAGGCCTCACAGAAGACTAGCTGATGCTGATTTTAAACTTCAAATTGATGAAAATATTTCTAATTCTGGCACAAATTATGTTTAAAATCAGACTTGGGGAGGTAGCCAAATTCTGAATTTTGCTGGCATGTTCCAGTGTTACCACAAATAAAAATACATGAAGATAATTCACATGCAGAGCAAAGTAGAAAATGTTTGATTTAAGAAATTTCCTACAACTGGATCAAAATTCTCTATACGATCATTAATTTGCTCAATTTTTGGTAGTTATGGAGGAGAACTTAAATTGCCTCATCATGCTTACGAATGTGGATGTGGTTTCCTGGGAGAGTTGTGAACTCCATTGGAGTACATGGAATCTTTTCTTGGTGGTACTTACACAGGAGCATGGCATGTGTTGAGGGTTAATAGTAGAATGAAGTTTCCCCTTGTCACTGGATTCACACACTGCATTAGAAGTTCACTTTATTAAATGACTTCAATAAATCTAAAAAGTTGCTGTCACCTTACTAGGCACCATGAGGTTTGGTAGTGTGAAAAACAAAACCAGAAGGGTTTAATAAAAAGGTTACTAAAGACCATTTAAGTGGAAGTTCCCATTAAATTGGGGCAGGGGGAGAATCTAAAGAGAGAAGCAAAGAAATGTCACTTAGAAATTGAATGAAGTAAAGCAGAATGGGCAGTTTCATGTAGGAAAGAAAAAAGCCCTGCAAGTGCTGTCAGGAAGACTTTAAATGCATTAGAGTTTTGAATTTGAGTAGATGGAAGGTATTTAGGGACTAATGAGTAAAGTAATGCTGTATGATGTTTGAAAATAGTGTGATGGAAATGAAGTTAGTTCATTCTCTATACTGTATGCTCTGTTATACCATTATCCTGAATTTTGGCATGCAATTTATAATCCAAGTAGATTTCCTGGTCAAAACTACTCTATAAAAACAGTGTTTTTACAGAAGCTGCTTGTAGTGTCATTAATTAAAGTCATCGTCTGTTGGAAAATTTCAAGAGTACTACCAGAGTACTATTTTGATTCAGCCATAAAAGTTTGAAGTAGAAGCATTTCTAGCTAAACCCTGTCTACAGTTTTCATCTGCTTTTAAAATTTTGTGCATTACATGAAGAAAAACTATAGAAAGTTACACAAGTTGTATTTTATCTGAAGATCACCTTATTATTTTTCTGGTGATTGGTTTCAAACTGACAGTAGAAGTCTAAAGTCTTTGAAAAGAGCATTATTCACTTGAATTAAAAGGCCTAGGTCTGATTTGCCATTTTAAAGCCTTTAATGGTTTCAGACTTTACCTGAGAGTGACTCTTGACATTAGCAAAGGCCTGCACGAGCTCATTCAAACCTGTATTGGATGGTAACTTTAAGAAATGTAATGGTGTCTTTAAAATTGTCATGATACAGTAACTAATCACACTTAAACCTGGACTTAGGGATGTAAGAAGGAATAAGGAGACTGAAGCTGATGGGGGTGACAACACCATGTATCTGCTAATTTTAATGAATTGTGCATTTCAGAGAACACCTGATCTCTGGTGTCTCTTTTAATGGCCAGTTGTAAGGCCAGACCAAAGAAGGAAGGCTGTGTGTGACTTGGCTCCTGCCCAAGGTTCTTAGGTTGGCCGTGAAACCCACTGACCACGAGCTGCGGCTTTGCCCACAGCCTGTTGCTGGTGCACTGTCGTGTGGTTGCCCATCAGCTGGTGAAAGCTGGAGCCCTCTCCCTTCCTGAGTTCTGTTCATTTGTGTGAGGTAGAACCTGGCATAAGTTTTGGGTCTCACTATCAACTATTGGTGTTAGCTCTGTGGCTTTTTCTTTGGAAATTGTCGCATCCACTGCTTACTCCTGAATAGCAGGAATAGGACTGTGTGCATTCATTTCCCTTTTTCTTTTCTTCCTCCTTTTGTAGTCTTTATCATGATCTTGTAACTGTGGAAGTGCAGCTGAGTACTTGGTGGAATTAAATATATTGGCCATTGTGTCCCTTAGGAAGGGTAGGAGAAGGATTCTCTGCCCCTCTAGTCTGTGTGTTGTTCAGCTGATGAACAGCATTTCTGAAGAGTTTCATTTCCTGTCTATGCAGGACTTTAGTCAGAAAATAAACACAGAATACATTTGAAGAGCAAAGGCAATTTTCTCTTTTTAGAGAAAATAAAAATATCTACATGATTATTTGCTCTTATTAGGAACTCAAGCGTACCTTAAAGGTTCCGTTGCTCAGCATAATAGATATTATAATTTGTTTTTACTATTTAGATTGCAAATGGACTTGAAGTGAGCATTGAAAAGTGAAGTGGGTCATTTTTTTTTTTTCCGGCAGTTGTCCATTCTTTCTCAGCTGGTGAAAGTTGATGACTCAAAGCTTAACAGGATATGGTGTTAGATACCTGTAGGTGACAGATTTGAATTTGGCCTTGGTTAGTAATGCTTGAAGTCATTACCATCTGTCTGTTGTTCAGTGATCTGTATAAAATTAGCTGATATTCTTAGTCCAGTTCTTAGTAGACAGGTGTCCACATCATGAAAACTGGCACCGGTATTGGGCTTATTGGCTGTCTCAGCAGAGATGTTTTGCTGATAAACAGGTAAAGAAGCAGTAATCTTCTAATTTCTGGAGATATACTTTTCCCTTTTGGAGTTCAGACATGCTGACAGATGAACATACATGGAGACAAAGGTTGTTGTGTGCTGTAGTGTTTGTTGTATTGTCTTTTGGTAGAGGATGTAGCCCATGTGTTTGAATTCTGCATTAATTTTTTAAAAATGCCCTACCTAGTTCTGGCTTCTGAACAGAATTCTTACATATAGCAGGTGTCCTTAGCTGTTCTTTCTTATAGAATGAAACAAGAGAACATGTTTCATATGATGTTTTTTTATGTTTTTTCCTTTTTTTTCCCTCCCTTAAAAAATGTCAACCCTATTCAGGCAGAAAGAATTTGGAAAGAGAAAACACCAAATCTTTCACATGTAGTTATATTTAAAAAAAAAATCTGTAGCGACTACTTTTTTTTTTTTTTTAAAGGTAGCTGTAGGAACTGATGTAATATGATTTTATGTGGTTTATATATCCCGAGACTGATCTCATAATAGCACCAGTAACTGCACAGCATTTAAATTGTACATTGAAACCTTTGTACAGACTTGTTTGTTAATGTTTCTGATTAGTTGTGGGACCCTTGATAGCAAAATTTGCAATATCCAGAAAGCCTGTGCAGGATTTGAGTGTTTACATACAGCGGAGATCTCTGCGGTGACAGTTGCCTATGGAGACGCAGGGATAATGGAGCCCGAAGTCTTTCACTGGAAGCTGTGCTGCAGTTCAACCCATATGTTGACATAAAATGCATGGGAGAGCTCTTTTATGTTCTTCTTCCCAGGGTCAGGGCCTGGCATCACTTCTTCAGCCCACATGTAACATCTGTAACACTGAACTATTCTGGCTTTTTGCAGGGGTTGCTTTTAATCCTGACTGAGCTTCTTTAAAGTATATTATCTTGCAAGCAGTGATTCAGACTTAACTGTTCCCACTGCAGTGTGTAGGATTCTCCTCCTATTTCATTGACATAAAAATATACACCAGTATGATATAAATAGTTCTTCAGCATTCCTGAAGATTTATGGTGGATAGATACTTTGTGAAGATCCACTGAGGGGTAAGCCTAAATGGTCATATTTAAAGTTAATTGGCCTTCTTACAACTCACTGCATTTTATTGCCAGCAATAGAGCATTAAGGATTCTAATAGGATCTCCTGCTTGCGGAGCCTGAGTTGATTAAGTGGTGCAACACATTCGTTTTGGAGGGCTGCTTAAATCACCAGTAAAAGTAGGTTAGGTGACTACAGATCACCTCCTCGTTGACAGGAATTCCCACGATTAATAATAGTTTAAAAAAGAAGCAGCAGCATGACTCACTATTTATACCCCCGCTATTGTTACCAGCTATGTTTTCTTCTGGAACAAGAAGAATAAGAGATAGGTATTGGTGTCGCCATAGATACTCCTGGGTTGGCATTAAGTACTGGGACGTGCTAGAAAATCCAAGATTTGTCATTTCACAACCGTTAAGGCCAATGTAGGTGGAAGACGTGGAGCATGAAAGAGCTGCAATTGGAGAGAAAGCATTAAGGAGATAATCAGCTTCACTGTCTTTGCTCCTACCAGACACTGAACTGTTTGACCAAGGTTTTGGCCGCAAAGCAAGGATTTGTATGTCTGTACTAGCCGGATAAACTGTTATGATGTCTAAAGTATTTCTAGATCCACATTCATCTGGCATTTTCTAGTGGAATAAAATGTGATTTTAGCATCTCTTTTATCACCCTTCTGCCATCATGTTGGACAAGCAACCAAAAGTAAACACTATTTTGTGGCCCCAGAATTGTCTGAGAGCTCCTGCTTCCTTCTTTCTCATGGATCATACTAATAAATGTTTGAGAAGAGAATAGCAGTTACTGGAGAATGAACTCAAACATAGTTTTTGTCTTGTGCTGCTGCTATAGTGTTTCTAATAGCATTAAGTCATAGGCTTGCTGATTTGGAGATTAGCTTCTTGATCTTAGCTTTCCCTCTTTTTCTGAGAAGCTCCAAAAAACGAAGTTGCGAAACCCTCTCAGTGCCTATTGCCCATGAAGCTGTAATAATTTAATAAAACAAAGGAATTCAATGTCTGAGAAGAAGCAGCCCATGCCTGTGGGAAAATCTGTCCCTTTGCTCAATTTGGTATGGTTGTAAAATTACAGTGTTCTGTGAGCTAAAGAAAAGGATATATCATCAGAGGAAAAACAAAGGTTTAGGGTTTATTGAAGGACTATTCCTATTTAGTTTCTTAGAACTAACAAGTAAAGCAGTTCCTGAAAGGAATTCAGGGACTTCTCTCTACTACTCAGTAAAAAGGGAATACTGAATATTGAACTCAGTTCCTGAAAGGGATTCTTGAAAGAACTGAGTGCAATATTCAGTATTCTCTTATTACTAAGTAACAAAGACTAATTCCTTTATTTTCTTACTAAAGCTATGTGGGAAAGTGAATTTTTCCACTTCTGTAGGACTGATTCCAGAAATACTTCAAGCTCAAATGAAATAAATGTTTATGAATTTAAATAAACCCTGGATAAATTTTAATAGTGCGCTTATGGGAGATCAGTAGTAATTGAATATTTTCTATTTCTACATGCTAGTGTGACTTGGCTTTTCTCTCCTATTTTCTAGCACTGTAGATAAATGTCTTCACTTCTAATCTCTCGGTGCTCTTCTGCTCTCCATAAATAAATAGATTCAGGAAATGTCATTGGACTATGTTGTTAGTAAAACGAGTCATCTAAACACTCATGGGTTTCCCTCACTGATGAATGCTTTGTTATTTGTAGAAAAGGGAGCAGCTTCCATTTCACATATTTAAGAGAGTAAGCCATTGTAAAACAAATGGCATGGTATGCAAGTGTGTTATCTGGAGCTTGGGGGTTTCTTCTTAAAACCTTTTTGAGACAGACACGACAAACTATGCAACCTTACAGGGACCTCTGAGCTACCTACTGCTGTACAGTGAAATTTCCTTAGAGTTATTTTGAAAAAATGCCCTTCTGTGAAACTTAGCTTCCAGCAAAGTAATTTTTAACATTTAAATGAAAAATTGTTAGCTTTTCTTCTCTAAATAATTAGCAAATTGTGTAGTAAAACAATTTCACATGGTTTTCTTTTACTTTTTGTTCACAGCTTGAGACTTGCTCTAGGTGCAAGAAGTTCAGGTTCTGTGTTTTCCCATTGCTTACTTCTTTTTTTATCTTTTACCATTTGATTCAAAGTGACATCTGTGAAGAATGATTTTTTGAATTTTTTTTTTCTTTTCAAGTAGGACATATTCTTCTGCTGCTAACTCTGTTAAGTCTTTCCTCCTTTCATTTTTACATTGCAAATATTATGATAAAACTTGAATTATCAGACTTGAGCCACTTATCCTCTTTAGTAATTTGAGTTGTAGGGGTTTACAAGCTGGTTGTGAATTTGTAGCTCATGCATGTTTTTTTAAACAGATACTGTTTGGTAAGACTTTCAGCAGCTTTCTTTTTTTAAACTTACAATGTGAGTTAATTACCTGAATTAAACTGTTAGCTAATACTTTGATCACAAAATCATCAAAACAGCTGATAATGATTAGCATCTTTCTAGACTTTTACATCAGGAAGAGACCTAAATCGCAGTGAAATTAGTGTGTGTATTCTTTGATTTAAGGGGAAACGTAGAACATGCTGAAGAGTGAATGCCCATCTAAAATCTCAAGGTAGTAAAGGAAATAATAGATTAAAATGAAACTGTTTTCTCTGGTGGTTGGTTTGCCGTACACACCTGTGAGAGTGCAAAACCTCTGCTCAGTGCACTGCTTTTGACAGTGTCCTAAGTATCACTGGTTCTTTCAAGACAGGCATTGTAGCAGAATGTGGATCTTGGGTCAAACCCTCAAAAATACTTAGACCTCCAACTTTCATTTTTGATATTTGTATTGTTAAATGTACTTAAGTACATCTCAAGAAATGGATGCAGTTCTTGATCCTGAAATACTAAATTGCTAAGTGCATGGTGTGCTAATGTATATAGTGCAATTAATACCAGTAGGTCCAAATAGGAGTAATAAATGCTTTGAGGAATGTGGATTTACTGGAGCCAGTGCTTGTTGTTAAGCTGAATGTTGTTTTTAGTGAGCCTTTTAATTTTTTGGCATCAGTTTTCTTTGCCCTCGAGTCAACACTGGTTTTTTGAATGGGGATTTGCATGGAAATGCTGCTTTTGATTTACTTATGTGGTAAAGGTAATTGAGCAGTGCCTCTTATTTGAGACTTATCTGAATTGACCTCTGTTTGCATTTTGCTCTTGCTCATCCACAGAACTCTGAAAGCGGTAACTGTTCACACACCAGGATCATTTATGGGAATTGTTGACCTGCAAAATTCAAATTTTCTTGCTCACTTCCTTTTCATACATTAGGTCCTGTTACTGAAGTCAAAACAGATATATATGTCACCAGTTTTGGACCTGTTTCTGATGTAGAAATGGTATGTATCTCTGGGATTAAAATGCCATTTCCTGGTTCTGAGAAACCATTAGCTGCAGTAGGAGTGGATGCTTCATCTGTACTGTTCTGTCAATCATGCAAATTAGGCAAGATTAGTAACAGCTTAATTTACAGGTTATAATTAGATACATAAGGCCTGATTCTGGTCACACTTTCAGTGGGTTTTGGCTGGCTTAAGAAATTCACTTCATAGGATTTAAAACAGATTTTCACGGCACAGAGGCAGAATCCAGCTTTGCAGGGAGTGTCTAAGTAAGTCTGCTGTGGGGAAAATGTGTAATACCTTTGAAATTGCTTTTAGTTTCTGAAACTTGTGGTATTCTCAGGTCAATAACAATGACAGCACTTCAAAAACACTTGTTGACATTTTCATTTCAGATGAATGCCCTTTGATTGTTGTGCTCCCTTAAACATCACTTTCAGCAAACGTTTGTCTGTTAAGAGTTTTCATAAGTATCTGCAGAAATTAAATGTCCAAGTGACATGCATGAAATCGTGACAGAGGAGAAATATTACATTTGCCTGTTCTGTTATTTGTGCCTGAATGGCTTTTGGTTTCAAGGTCAAATCCAGCAAAACTCTCATCAACTTCTAAAATATGATGATAGACACTTAAATCATACAGCAGTTGATCTTTTCTATAACATATCCAAGAAATCCCATAGAAATTACACAGCCATATATGCTGAACTTCTTCATGGAAAAAGCAGTTTCAGGGTAGTAATTTTCTTCCCATATAGTGCTGTTGTTCACTTTGTGTTGCACCTGATTTATTTCTATTATGTGGAAAGCTATGTGATAGCAAGGCATTTTTTCAAGAGCTACATTCGTGACAGCAGTCTCATGTTAAAATGCATCTTATCCCTTCATTGGTTATCCTGTGCAGAATGATGCTTATCAGAGTGGCAAGGGGGACAAGAACGTGGTCCCAAGGAAATCTAGGAATATGTGCTTCAAATCTACAGTAAGGGCTGCATGGCATTTCTCAGGTTTCATTTTCACAGGAAGTTATTATTTATATTGGAGCATATATATAGGCAGAAGTGAGAACATGGACTGAAGATAGGTAAGGAACTTGCAAAAGGAGAGTTTACAGCCTCTATTTCCTCTTTCTTCTTTAGGGATGATTTAGGAAGCTATTTAGGGATACAGGAATTGTTTCTGGAATACCCTTTACTTAATGTATCCATTAGTGACCCAATATAATCTGAATGTGGCTGCACTCATAAACCTTGCTGCAACAGTGATGTGTACTATGGTCTCAGTACAGGAGATGATTAGTCTTTTTAGTTGTTTTTTTACCCATTTTCATTTTGTAATGAAAATGGTTGAAATCTTATGTTACAAAATCTGTCAGGTAGAAGCTAATAACAGAAACTGCTACTTATGAACTATGAAGTTGCCAACAAGAAATGACACTAGAGGAGACACTTTTCATGGATTAACTATAAATCACAGTGGAGGATACAGTCATGGAAAAGAAGACAGATATAATCCTAAGATGCATTACACTAGTAGACATGCCTCCTTGCCAATGCAAATAGATATGGCCTTAAAAGTAATTTCAATGGAAACATTATGCAGACAAATTTGAAGTGAAGTCAGAAAACATTGTTTGGCTTAACAACAAAATCAAAACTATAACTTAGAAAGGACTTAAAGCCTTCCATGTGACATTTTTCAATGCCACATGATAGTTTTTTTGTGAAATGCTTTAGCTTCCTGAGATGAGAAATGCATTCCTTCATCCATTCATTCACATGTGATTTCTCATGATGTGCCTGTGCCTGCAGTTCTGCAGTTGTTTGCATGTTTCTTTGGGGCATCTGAGTGGCTTTTCTGAGGAAGTTAACGGGATAGTTACATAGTTTAAAAAAAATGTATATATATGCAAATCTCTATATAATTTATTATCCCTGTTTTGTGGGCTTGGCAAAGGACTTACTTAGCTTTCCTCAGTAAAAAGCTTACTTTCTGTGAGATGAAGTTAGGTTTTATTTCCTGACTTTAAGGTGGAACTAATCATTTGTCCTGGTATTTTCAATTTAGCCAGCAGCAGCCGATCTGTGGATATATTTTCTTTAAAAATCTGTTGACAATTGACAAAGATCGTTTTGTTTCCAGTTATATGCTTAACTTCAAATTCGGTTGCCTGCTTCCTGCAACCTAATTAGGTTAATTATTCCTTAATGATTAAATACGTAGCAGTTTATTGATATGACTAATGTAAGAAATTAAGCTATTAAGAAGTACACAAGACACTTTAATTGGTGGAAAGATGTTTGTGTAGTGGACTTAGGATTTTCTTTTCTAATGATTTCTTTGCTCCTGAGGGATTTCTTCTTTTACAGGAAACACACATGCAAATGTGATCTTTGTTTTTCTGCAATTTAAAACAGGAATATACAATGGATGTCTTCTTTCGTCAGACATGGGTAGATAAAAGATTAAAATATGATGGCCCTATTGAAATTTTAAGACTTAACAACTTGATGGTTTCGAAGGTATGGACTCCTGATACTTTCTTCAGGAATGGGAAAAAGTCTGTTGCACATAATATGACAGCCCCAAATAAACTCTTCAGGATAATGAGAAACGGCACCATCCTGTACACAATGAGGTATCTGATGTGTTTGTTTGACTTCTTACAATTACTGTATGCAAACGTTGTACTGCCTAGACAAAATGGCAACCAGAGACTATTTAATTTGTTCCATTATAGGCTTACAATAAGTGCAGAGTGTCCCATGAGATTAGTGGATTTTCCCATGGATGGTCATGCTTGTCCTCTCAAATTTGGGAGTTGTAAGTTACAATTATGAAATTTCTTGTAACTACAGAATTTAAATAGTAGAATTAAATTTTGAGCAGTTACTAGACTATCTGAATTTATACAGTTGTCTTGATATGCAATCCCTATGCAGACAAAACTCCTGTTAAGCTCCTTGGGACTTCAATTTAGGACTTCAAAAATTAAACCTAGATAACTAAAAAGCAGGTGGTGATTCAGCTATTATGTTAAACTGCACTATTCTGGATACACAGTTGCTTGAAATACAAAGTTTTTCTTGGTATTTGGGGAGGAATTGGATGCTCAGTAAAGTGAGAGATTCTCTGGAGAAGACAACTTAAAATAGCCAGGTAAAAGGCACCTGGGGAAGAAGGTTAGCTGACTTTCTCTACAGCTCATGGAAGCACACTGGCATCTTAAGAAAGAGGTGTAGGTTACGTGTAGAGATTTGACCTCCAGATGTAATTGTCTGTCTTCTGGCCTGTAAGAGGAGTCTGCATAGCAAGTTTAGACTAGATAAATAACTTTTTAACTGGTGAGAAAAATCTTAGTGCATATGACTTTCCTTTTCTGCTTTGACGTCAGATGTAGGTTTTTGAAAAATGCGCAAACTTCAGATAGAGGGAACAGTTTGGGATATCTGCATAACAAGCAAGAAAAGGTAGTTGTGGTTCCCTGATGTGAATCCAAAGCAGAGATCTCTGAGACTCTCTGGAGATGGTTGGGACATTCCATTGACTCTCTTGTTATTATTTTAAGCCTTTTTGGTCACTGAGTTCTCTGCTTTAGACCCTCTGTTGTCTGGACATTAATCTGTTTCCTTTGACCCCAGAGATCTGAAATCAGAAATGGCTGGAGAACATTCAGAGATTTCCCACTGCATAAATATAGCTTATATAGCTCCGTAGTCAACCTGAACAGGGCTATGAAAGACACTGCTCTGATTTTTCATTAGTGAAGACCAGGTGCTGCAAGATTTGTCTTTGGTATCAGCTGTATGGTAGGGGTGCTTTGATAGTGGGAACTCCTCCACAGTCACAGCTCTTCAGACAGAATCACCACTCAGCAGGAATTGTGCTGAGCGCTTGTCTGATATTCCCCACAGTGAAACTTGAAATAAAACATGTAGCCTCTTCAAATGTAAGACTGATTTGATTCAATTTTAACAGGAGTTTGCACTGTGTAGGGATTGAATGCTAGCCCTAAGATACGTCTTTTGCATTAAATGTAAAATGTTTCTTTTTTATGTGCTTATTTTGGGCCCATTGTGAATTTTTTACTGACCTCAGTTTCTGGCAAATATTTTAAACAGAAGTTTAAAATATTGTTGTTTTTAGTATAATCATTCTTTTCTGTAAAGTAATGTGCACCCGGTCTTCAAAATATATCCTCCTTGTACATACACTTTTCTTTTTTTTTATTTCTTTTTTTTTTCTTATATTAGTATATTTTAATAGTAAAATTTTAGTTAGAAATTGTTAAAATAAAGATAATTTTTGCATGACCAATAAGGGCTGATCCAGAAGGGATTTGGGTTTAGTCTTCACATTCATATGTGAAGTGAATATATGTGTGACACTTGACATATAACCTCAGCTCTTATTTATTCTACTCTGAGGGTGGCTTTTCGGGGGTAACTTAACGTGAAGGGTATCTTCTGAAGTTGTTCATGGGTGTTTTACTGTTTGGTTTCAGTAGTTTGGCTTGGGTTCTTAGTAAAGCATGAGAAAAAGTTTCCTATTTATGCAAACTGATGCTGTGTTGTAGATGCTTATCCAAAGAGTGAAATGATTTATACCTGGACAAAAGGACCTGAGAAGTCAGTGGAAGTTCCTGAGGAGTCTTCCAGTTTAGTTCAGTATGACCTGCTTGGGCATACGGTATCCTCTGAAACTATTAAATCTATCACAGGTAGGAATCTTGTCAGTTAAAATCAACTTGAGGTAAAACTAGCCTGTAACATTGCTGAAATAATTTTTTTTCTTTTTCTTCCTGTAAGTTTAATTCTACTGAATGTCATAGGGTATGTATTAAGGGCTGAAAGTGTAAATCTGAATTAGGTTTCTGTCCTTGAGTTTTACATTTGCAGATTCATTACAGTAGATTGCGACAGTCTTTCAGAAAGCTAGAATGAGATCATTACTCCAAGGGACAAAATGAGCATTTAATCACTGCTTAAAATGCAGTTTGAAGAGTCAAGAGGATGCCTGGGTGAGGAAGTAATTTCTCAGCACTGTATCCACATTATGTGCAAAAGACTTCCTTTGTTTGGTGGTGCAAACAGCTCAGGATAGAAGTACAGCATACAGAATGGGTTATTAAAACCATAAAAACCCTCTAGTCAGAAAAGGGTAGGCACAAATACGTTAGTCACAATAGATACTTCTGCTGATTTGTGCTGTAAGAAATAAGGCAAATGGCAACTACAGGCATCCAAAACGAGTGAAGTATCACTGATGAGCAGTGTGGTGATAAACAAGCATATTCCCAAAATATTTTTAAAATTTGGAATCATTTTCTAAGCATCAGCAGGTTTGGGTGTTGTGAGATAGTCAAAATGAAACCAATAAAACAAATATATTTGATGTATTGCTCTATGGATGTTTTACTCAAAGATAAAATGGCATTTTGTAATTCACTGGAGATTTACTTCTCAGCATATAGATTATTGTGAGTTAACAAAAAAAGTCCTTGCTGTCCCAAAAGGCTCATTCTGTAGTGCTTTATTTAGACAGTTTATTGAGTTTATGGTAAAAGTGCTTTTTTGGTGTGTTTGCTTAATATAAATGATAACATTTTAGATAAATTTGGAGCTTTTTAAATTCTTCTTAATGATTGTTGCATTTTTTTCATTATCATAGCGGGGCTGACTCATAAACCCAGCAAAAAGTTGACATGCTTGCTTAACATTTGATGTGTAATCCTTGTTCTTATTGTTTTATTCAGAAGGTAGGTACCACAATGTTATGGATACTGTGGTAGGTAGATAAATTGTGTCTTGGGATTCTCTTCTTCAACAGCTGTCAAAAGGATTTTTAAAATCATGCTTATACTGTAAAATGTAATCCAGTATTAGTTGTATTATAGTATTTTTGATGTCAACTTCCTTGTAAGGACCTACTGTTTCTAGGATTTTTTTAAAAACCCTTCATTCATTCTTGTTCTAAAGAAGGTATCATACTGCACATGTTAAGTTATATGAATAAGCATCACCTTAAACAATCCTTCTTGAGAGTCTGAAACAGCTATTCTGCAACACAAATTTTATACACAGAGAAGTATTTACTTTTTTTTTTTTTTTTTTTAGGTGAATATATTGTTATGACAGTTTATTTCCACCTCAGAAGGAAAATGGGTTATTTTATGATTCAGACCTATATCCCGTGCATTATGACCGTGATCCTCTCTCAAGTTTCATTTTGGATAAATAAGGAATCCGTTCCTGCTAGGACTGTATTTGGTAATTATTTCCTTTTTTTTTTACTATTTGTTGTACTTGCTCTTTTAATAACTCTTACTAGAATAGTCCTTTTTAATGCCTTTGGGTTTACTTCATGCTATTGCAGAAACAAGGGAATAATTTAAATTCAGAGGGAATTTTGCTATTGACATATGAAGAATGTTATGGGAATCCTTGGAATCTGAAGAGAAACTTAGAATATATAACCAGATGGGTGGCATGGTCACCTGTAGCAAATAGCTGCTCAGCTCTAGGGATTCTACCTGCTTGAGGGAGCAAACTGGAAAGACCAGGCTCTGAGTAATACACTCAAGTCCTTAGTCTAGATCCAGATGAGATTTATCCTCCAGTGAACAGTAGTGGAAGTACTTGAACTCACGGTTTATAGAATACATGTAAAATAAATTGATTTGGAGTGCATGAGAAGTTCCAATGTCTTGTTATGAGGTGCCTGTCTCATCAGTGGAAGCTTGGTATGAGTAAGGCTTAGATTCTGTTACTGTAATTTCATATTTAGTGCTTTTCTTTCCTTTCTACCACTGCCATCATGAAAGTGAATTACAAAAGGAAAATGATCACGAGACATTAAAATTGCTCTCTTCAAAATACAGCTTGAATGAGATGGCACAGTGAAAATAACAGAAAATCTTCATTGGAAGACAAAGTGCAAGAATCTAAATGGAAATAAGTTTCCTAACAAAGAAATAGGATAAAAACATTTTAAAAGCAGCCTAAAACAGGAAGAGAATGTTCTACTACAAGCTTTTCTATAGACTACTAGATGCTGGCAAGAGTCATAGGGGAAGTTGTACTGGCAGCTCCAGGTCCTTCAGGATAATTATTTAATAGGGAAAAATCTGATAAAGACTGTCAGTAAACTAATATTGTCACAGATTACCATCCCCTCCTTGTTTTTGGTTAATGTTTGGTCATTTATTTCACTTTACCCTATTTTTACATCTATTAGACAAACATTTTTAGAAACAATTTGGACAAAACTTTTGCTTGAAGTGGACAAAGGTCCACTCAGGTCCTTAGAAAGGATAAACAGAGATGGGTCTCTGTTTCTCCAGGGGAAAAAACAAAACCCAAACAACATTCCATATTTTTTTTTTCCCTCAGACTTAAACATTTTCAGTAGTGCGGTTTTCAACACCTTCCCACTGAAGAAGATTTTGTAAGCTAGCATCTGTATTTTATATCCTCCTGAAAATTCTGTGATATCCTTTGAGCTTTCATGACCTGGCCATTACTCTTTTTTCATTTTTCTTCTTCAGTACGAAGTATTGATTTCATTGTGACCAGTTCTCTGTATGGCAGTGTGTAGATGAAGCTTGTATTTATTATATTACTTTGATAGAATATCATCATTTGGCAAATAGGGATGTGAGGAATCTGTTGAAAAACATATTCTTGATGAGTTTAAATTCTTCTGAGCATAAGAATCACATCTTGAATTGGAATGGCTACAGTGTTCTTTTCATAAGAGTAAGGACATCTCTGTTTGTAGTCACTCACCATTGAGGTTATCATGCTAGGACTTATGCAGTGTTCACTACATACTTGGGGTTTTACATTTGTATGATATGGGATATTTTGGGTGAAAAAAGAAAACAAGACCCCATTATTTTGTTTTTATACAGCATATGTTTACATTTGAAGTACTACCATGAAGTGGCCATCTTTTGAGTTCAGTGTTCATGCTTGCACACTTTTTAATTAAAGTTCTTCTTTCAGAAGATGAGATTCTAATTAAATTTCATTGGCTGATTAGTAGCAGAAGGCTGTAAAAAACCCTGATTTTTTCTTAACTATCAGAGTTTTTAAGATAATATTCTTCCTTAGCACCAAAATAATTTGTCATGACTTAATGGCTCCTGGATTACTACTGTGATCAGAGGCACAGATGCAGAATAATAGGTGGCATTCAGAACCATTTACTAGAAAAGTCATGTTTTTGCTGCAGTCTGAGGAGTACTCCCCAATTTAACAATTTAAATCTTATTCAAATGTTTAGAAAATAACTTGTAAAAATTCCTTCTGAACTTGATGTGAATATGAAATGAAGGCTTCTGTGTTTTCTTCATGTGAGCTGTAGACAATCTGCTGAAATCATGGTTTTCTTTGCCTCCTTTAAAAAGTGGTTAACTGCTTGTGGGCTTAGCTGCTCATGGATATGTGATACTTGCCATGACTTAGATCTAATGCAGTATTCAGAAGCAGCAGAGAAAGACTCACAAGTGATTTAAAATTCTTTGTTTGAAGCTGCTTGCCAGTTCTTGCTTTATTTTACTTTGATTCAACAGTTCTTTTGCTTTATTTTTTTGAAGGAATAACCACAGTGTTGACAATGACGACGCTGAGCATCAGTGCAAGACATTCACTGCCAAAAGTATCCTATGCTACTGCCATGGACTGGTTCATAGCGGTTTGCTTTGCCTTTGTGTTCTCTGCTCTTATTGAGTTTGCTGCTGTCAACTATTTTACTAACATTCAAATGGAAAAAGCCAAAAGGAAGACGGTCAAGTCCCTTCTTGAATTTCCAGTTGCTCCAGTACAAAGAAAAAGAAGTACAGAAGAGACATTCACGGTATGTTTTCAGTTTATGCAAACATTTTCTGTATTTTTTAAATGTTTCTCAGTAAAAATTGGCCTTTTAGCTTCCTCCCAGGTTCCCTTTGAGATAATGATGTGTTGTACATCAGATTAATGGAAGGCTAATACTGCACTATATTCAACTATAAAAACCTGTGAAACACAATATAATTACTATTTGCGTTATTGAATAAACTCGGGGAGAGGTGGTGATTATGTCCATCCCTATGTGCAGTATCTTCTATGTTCATTTGTGTTTTGGTAAAGGTCAGTTAGGATGGGAATCTTGAGGAAATTTAGTTTCCTTTTGCACATTGGCTCTGTATGGACTGATTATACAGGCCAAGATATAGCAGATTATAAGGGCATCATGTTGTCTTATGTGGCTAATGTCTTTAATGAATTAAAATGTTAAAGGCATTGCAGCTGTACCTTGGAGCACTTCCCTAAACATCACAGTTCTCCTTGCATTGCATGTGTTGCCTATCAAGAGTTTTCTTCCTTTGTGTTACAGTTTCAGGAATTTTCAAAGAATGTTGGATGGAAGCTTTTTGTCTACCGCAGATATAATTTTTATGCAATTTGTGTATCTTTGCACAGTAGTTCACCTCAATTCCTGATAAGATTTTGGGGCTCTGTTTAACAAAATTCTGTCTTGCTTTCCTAATGTTTTGGATTAAGTGTGGCTTGTGTGGGAGCTGTTTCAGTGTGTGGACTAGCTAAGAAAGGCTCGATCTTGTAGGTCTCTTCCAACCTAGTGATTCTGCGATCAGAGATTCTGTGATCTCATTTCCAGTTGAGCTCCCTGGTGATTACCCTTTCCTCACTTTTGTCATTCCCACTAAATGGTGCTTACTTTCTGAAGCATCTATTCATGAGACACATAGCAAACAAAGTTGTTGCAGCACCTGTCCCAGCCATGCAGTGGGCCAGTACTTCCCAGCCATGACTGACTCTTGGCAGCACCACTCAAGAAGTGAGACGCTGACAGCAGTGTTGTAATTCACTTACTCTTCCTGTCAGGCTGACTTTGTAATTTCCTTTGGCTGAGCCAGGATTTAAGAAGTGCTGTTTTAGACTAACTCTTGTTAATTTTGTCTTCTGTCTCTTTTCACATCTCGTTTGTCTCCTTCCCTATTCATCTTCTCATTTTTGCCTTCCCACCCCTTCAATTTTCTATTGCTGCGCAGCTGCTGTCCACCCACTTCCATTTTTCTTCCTCTTCTTTGCTCTCCTACTGTAGATACTGTTTTCAATCTCCTGGCTATGATGTTATGTTAGCTCCCATTTCTGCTTAAAAGGATAGATATGCTCCTGAAGAGTTTGTTATTTTTCACCCCATTGGCTGCTGATAAGAGGCAGGAACAAGAAATATGTTTGTAGTAGTATGAACGTAGTTCACCTTGTACACAGGGGTATTAGTGCTATGATCTTATGCTAAGCTTCTTGCCTGTGCAGCATGAAGTTTAGTAGAGTATCTTGGCTGCTCCTGAGCAGAGAAAATAAATAATGCTTTTGGTGACAGGTTTTATTTACATGCCTAAGAAAATAAATTACTTAAGAACAGTTTAATCTTAGGTTTATTTATTAGATTTTCTTTAAAACAATAGGAAAAACAATAGTTTTATCAGGTAGCTTAATAAAACCTATTCTCATGGAGGCTTCAGGAAACTCTTTTGACTCATGGAAAGAATTGCTTTAAGTTAGTAGTGGGTAATGCTTAGCCATTTATACAAGTTTTGGAGAAATTAGTTTCTCTCATTTTTTCCTCTATTGTTATTATGATTACTATTACTGTTATTGTTTTTAAAAAAACATCAGCAACAGAGCACACACATTTTCTTTCAACTTGAAAGATAGATAAAATGATATGTGAACAGTTCTATTGCTCTGCTTAATTAATACTGCTGTATTAATGTGGGAATGTAGAATGCGGGAGCATTCTCACAGATTGGGAGATTTTGAAAGCTCTCAAGGGAGCAGTCTACTCAAACATTACACATTAATGTTATGAGTATGTAAATGACTGATGGTGTTGATTGTACCTTGAACTGTTATATTTTTCCATGGTGTTCTCCCTAGTTATGCCTATACTAAGATTTGAGACTTTGCCCTTCCAAGACAGGTGTACAAGGTGAGCCCACAGCTACTGTTATAAAGCTATAACTATGGTGCAATCCTTTCTACAACTAGAGGATTACTTCAGGTCTCCTACTGGGCAGAACAGAAGCTAGGATCACTGCTCTAGAACTTAACATGGATGTTACACCCTGCTTTCCAATCTGGCATGTAAAATACTCCTTGCTATATTTTGCTTATAGGGACTAATCTAGAATTTTCTTTACTCCTTATTAATATGTATTTTATTATTTTTATTGTTTATTATTATATTATGAATTATATTATTATGATTTTATCTCTTTATTCCTTATTATGCATCTGACTTTTTCTTCTGCACAAATACTGTCGAGTCAGTGCTGATTTACTAGAGATAATGAAATCTCAGTTTTCTGTAGATTGGTGCTGAGTTTGTAATGCACAAAGATTATAGGACATTCATATAGCTGGACTGTATGAATATCATTTGTAGGAATATAATTTGTAAGCAATGTTTCTTAACATAAGAAACATATTTTTCTCAATAGATAAATGATAGGCTTGATTTCTTGACCCAGTTAGTATTATAAAACAATCTGTACTGCTCTGGCACTTGTGTGGTAGAAATTCTGTTGGTAGCTGTACAATTGCCAGAGCTCAAGGGAAAAGTTGTATTTTAACTTTGAAACTTTTTTTCAAACAGACTTTGCCTGTAATACTAAATTTACCAGTCTCCCAAAATTGAAAATTTTCACTTAGCTCAGGGAGGTAATTGAGAAATTGGGAAAGAAGATGCCTGAATATCTAAGTCTTACAGTTCTTTCTGTTGACTATCTCACCATTAGCAAAGTGCTTTGGATCTTCTACTAATTAGGGGGGGAGATCCCTAATTATTAATTAGATCCCTAATTAATCCCTGTTTCTTAAGCCTATTACCCCTATACTATAGCCTACCTTGAAATGGCATACATACAGGTGTCTCTGCCTGCTTTTTTTGCAGTTGAGATGCCATCTGTATAGGTCCTCTGAAAAATAACAGAGCATTTGAGGTTGTTAAGAAAAACAAAAAAGGTGACATTATACATATGTATATAAATATATATATTAAATATATATATATATATATTTAAATTAGGGTTTTGTTTTATGAGCTGTTTTATGAGATTCTGCATTATTAACTAGACAGTTTCATGCATGGGATTTTTTTTTTTTTTCCCCTCAAGTAACATGGTGGGATTGTCCATGAAGGATTCCATGAGGGACCAAGTTGGGCTATTAAACTGAATTAGCTATAAAATATGAAGATTTTTCTATCTGATGATATTAGAAATTAGGCATATTAATAATAAACTTTGGTAAAGATAAATTGCACATTATTAGAATTCCTTTTTTGATGGGTGTATCTTTGACCAATTTCTGACCATAGAATTAAAGTGTGTTTTCTATATTGAATGAGTTAATATACTACTCATGTTAATTAGAATTTTTAGTGATGGGTTATTTTTCTCTTTTCAGTCAAGACAACTTTTATAGCTGTCTTGGATCAAAGGCAACTTCTGTCATTTATTATTATGATCAAATAATTTGGATATATAACTTCATATATATTTCTTCACTAGAACCAATAAATCTTGACTATAGCAAATGTGGGCTATCTGCTTTTCTAAGTTATTCTCTTACGTAATTATATTTACTTTTTTGGAGCCACATGATGTGTTTGACTAATGAATACATTGATTAAAGTAAGCATTAAATGCAGTTCAGGGGCTAGTGAGGTAGTCTGAACTGTGTTAATTCCAACAAAAAAATCCTGGCATCAAGCTAATTTACTGGGCTGAGAGTAGCAGGAGCAAGCCTGCAATAGCTGCTGATTCAGTTTGTGTTCCTTTATCACTGATTTGACTTCAGCCATGGTAATCTTCAATATTCTTTTATACTCCTTCCCCTGCCTACCCTATTTCAACTCTTTCTTCTTGTTTTTCACTTCTTGATACAAACTTAATGCATTTCAATAAGGAGGAGTGCAGGTCTGCAGAAGATATCCCAGGAGCAGGACCCAAGCTTTTTTGAGGTCTGCCTTGAGTTCACAAGGGACTTGGACAGATTTTCTGTCAGGCACGGCAGGATAGCACTGAAATACATCTAAGCCAAGAGAGGCAACTTAAACCATGGTCACCTGTGATTTCTTTGTTTTGGAAGCAAGTTAAAATGCTTTCTGTTTAGAAGGAATGAACCTATCCCTAAATGTTCTGAACTACTTTTGTTAGTATAAGCAGAAATGTTGCTGCAAGTCAATGTGTGATGGAAATGAATGATTTATAGTTTGTTATTGGACTCCTATTTTTATGCTTCTGTACTATTTCCTTTTCACTGTATTCCTATGAAGTTTATTTTTAAAGACCTACCCAGTTTTGGAGATGAAGAATGCTACTGAAAAGTAGTCTTCAAAAAATAGACTCCTGAGCACTGGTAACATGAGCTTCAACCTCAGCTGTTTGTTAAAAGAGTGTGAAACTTGGGAAAAATCAGGTCAGACCCAAAAAAGCCCTTTTGAATGGAATTATTTCTTCAAACTCAGTCACAAGTAGGTTGTAACTCTCAATTTTTCTTCCTCTTTTCTGCAGACAGTTAAATGCCATCTTGTATTTAGCAAGTGCTGTAGCATCTAGTGGGGGAACTTGGGGTTCAAGCTCTTCACTGCCATGGAGGCACGCACTCCTCTCCTTGCTCGGGTGCTCTGTGACTGGCATCCACCTGGCAAGTTTACGAGAAATGTTGTCATGTAGACAACCTGCATGCTGCTGTTGTGTGATTCAGGTGTATTTTCTCTGGTATGAAATGTTTATCTTTTAGTCATTTGTGGGCACAAAGTTATGTGATGGGGTTGGAGAAAACTGGAGATCCTTTGGCAGCCCTTGCTGAACAGTCATCTAGAGCAATTAATCTGGCTGATGGCCCACTCTGTTCCCCAAACTCCTGACTTACAGAACAAAGATTGGGCCTGATAAATTGTTCTGATGGGTTATGTACAATCTTGAGGCTATAGGTAGGATGCTTCTTTTTCCAGTGTGACTTTTTTTTTTTTTCTCTTTCTATTGTTGTTCTTAATCCCTGAAGTTGATTAATGGTGAGATGTCAGCATGTCAGCATCTTGTGTCTAAGGTCTAGACTTGAAGTGAAACTGAAAATTTTAGCCTCTGGACCAAAACTTCTATTTGAATACATAGACATAATGGAGAGGTACAAAAAACATACAAGACCTAGAGTAGTACCACTTGCTTACTTTGCTGCTTCTTTGGAGTAGTAGAATAATAGCTTCCTTTGTCCCAGCAATAGTCCCAGCAATGGTGGAGCTAAACCATCCTGCCTCATATGAATGGAAGTATCTGAAGAGCAGCTTGGTCTTGATGGCAGCACTTGGGCCACAGGTCTGGTTATTGGACTCCTTATGTGGATGCATAGCCTATCTCCTTTATGTGACTTAAACAGTCCTGCAGTTAGGCCACCATTTCAGTTTTTAAATATAATGACCATTTTTTCGGCTTCACTACTTCTCCACTTCTTAGGCTGTTGTGGTTTGGGTGTTTTTAGGGTAGTGGCATTTAAAACTCATATCCTAATGAAGGATGTCAGGCTCAAGAAATGCATAGAGTTCATCTAAATATCATCACGGGACCATACAAATGGAGGCTGCTCTGCCATGTGAACAATTCCTTTGACATGTCAACAATTTTCTGCTGCTCTAATTTCATTAGTCAATGTTTTTGTTGTTGATTTACAGTCAAGATATGCTAGCATCAGGTTTAAATAGGATGAGAGTAGATGCAGATCATAAACAACTGGCACATTTTGTACTAAGTGCTACTTGAAAGATAGGAGAGAGGAATCACTGGGGAGAAGGTTGCAGTGAGTTAGTGGGAATGTTTGGGCACCTGAAGGTAGAACAAATCCAAAATTGTTCATAAAATATTTTGTTAGCTGTGATGCTCAGGTGCAATGTTTTATGGGGATTTTTATGCTTCTTAGATTTTATTTGCCTTTTTGTTATTTTGCTGCTTTATTTTTTGGTAGGTTTTTTTTGTTGTTGTTTTTGGGGATTTTTGTGGGAGGGTGGAGGGGTTTCTGTTCATTTGGGGCTTTTTGTTGTTGGTTTTATTTGTACAGTTTTTTGTTTTTCTTTTTTGTTTGGGTTTTTCATTTGGTTCATTTTTTCTGATTTTTTAGTTTTGATTTTTGTTTGTTTTGGGGTTTTGTTTTTAATTTTTGTTTGTTTGGTTTTGGTTTTTTACTTGGTTCACTAGACTTAGTTCTCATCATCTGGCACTATTAATAATGTATAAAGCTAAATATGTGCTCAAACAATATGACTTGAGCACAAATGTGAGATGCAAAATTTAATTTTTTTTAATATTTCACATAATATATATTTTTAGATAGCACAAATTAAAGTGCTCAATTAAACATTTTTGTCTCTCTTCAACAACCTGATATTACTTTAACATGGTTGGGTTGTGGAATGAATTTAAACGTAAATAGAAGAAGTTATCTACTGCAAAGTAAGCAGGGTAATTAATGGAAGTAGTATGAGATTTGTGCCTAGATTCTGACATAACTTATCTGTAATGTAAACTCCACTGAATTCCAAAATTCAGTTATAATGAAGATAAAAAATGGCAGGGTATTTGATGAAAACTGTTGGGATTTAAAGGAAAAAACAATGAGGTTTTTTTCTTATTGTAGTGGAAATTTTGGGGGGGGGGGAAGTTGAGTTTGTTGAGATTTTTATTTTTCCAATATGCACAAAAAGAAGCAGGAGTTTAATTGCAGCACCTGGTGTATAACCAAAAAATCCTTCCGGAGTGTTATTTTCTCCAAGCCTTACTAGGAAAGGTTATAATTGATCATTCTTTGATTTCCTGTAAGTATTAGAATGAACTGTCACAAAGTAGACAAGGAAATATGAAGGATATATTTGGCTGTTACTCATCTGATGCTAAAATACCTGACAGTGTTTACTGTAAATAGTAGAAGACTTAATTTAAATAGTATCAGGTTAAGGCTTCTTTTTGGAAACCAAAGCATAATGCAGTTATTTAAAAAAAATACTACATCTCATTGTTTTTAATTCCAAAAATATGTGTGAACGTTGTTCTCGGTCATTGTGATGAAAAGCAAAGAGACTGCCATGCTTAGAATATATAATGGATGTTTCTGTTTAATAATAATTAATTTTCCAGCCAATACCAGTTGCAGGCATTCAGATAGGTCTTCTATTGATATAATGGCAATTTTCTCCCTTTTAAAAATCTTTTTTTTGTAGAGGGAAATTGTCAAAAAGTATGTTAATAGTCAAAAAATTACATAGTCAAAAAGTATGTGGTAGCATTTCAGAAACAGGGAGTCAGGGCAATCCTTTATGGTGACGGGGGTAAAATGTTCAGATTGTCTGGCATCAACTTTTACACTGAAAATTGCTGGGGAGTTTATAGTTTTCCTTGTGATGGTTAGTATGAAAAGATGTCTCTGAACTCAAGACTCTTCGTATTTTCTACTTTAACTTTTAAATGTATTTATATTAAAATTTTAGTTTTGCTTCCTCTCTACAAAGTTTTCAATACTGGTGCATCCAATGACACCAAATCACATTTGAGTTTCCCAGCTGCGTGTGAAATTTCTGGCTGACTTAATTTTTTACACTAGGAGAATTGGAATCAGAAGAAACGAGCATTGGGAGACTTGGGAAAATCTACAAGGCAATGAGTGTCCCAAGCACTTTCAGCAAACTACAGAAGCAAATTTAACTACAGCTTTAAGGTCAATGAAAATTGAAAGATAGAGAAAATAACTAAGGTCCTTGCTTCCTAATCAGCCATTCTTCTTTTCAGTGATGTTACACAAACCAGGTTACAGGTCATTAGGATATGACTTATGCTTATATATTTGTTCCCCATCGTATTCCCCACCATGTTTTCAGTTCTTTCATTTTGTTATAATATAAATAAAATTTTTAAGAATTGTGCACACCAGTGCTTAAGAATCATATATATGCATACTTATATTTAAATAGATAATACACACACACATATATATATATAGATATAGATATACACATACACATGTTTGCATGTGTAAGGCTTTTAGGCAGCACATAGGTGGATGGGTTTACTTGACAAAATTTGGCATCCATTTATTTTAAAAAGGCTTTTGTAGTTCACGTTTCTTTAATAACCTTGTCTTCGCTTTTCTCCTACTTCATGCACTTTTATACTTGTCTAGAGGTAGAACATAGATTGGACTGCTCTTCCCGCCTCTTTTCCCCTCCCATTACATGATTCAGATTGCAAAATGAGCAGAGTGAATGGTGGACTGGCTTTTATAACTATCTCCCCTTTGTTTTTGCTTTCCAAATAATTTGCACTGCTCTCTGCACTGCTAGAGTTATGGACTAGAATTCATTGTGTTTTGTGGCAGGTGGATCTTTTACTTGGTCATATTCCAGGGCTCTGTAAGGCAACTCAAAATCTCTAGTATTATTCCAGTAAAATTCTGATTGACTGGATCCGCAACATAGTAGTAAAACAAGGTAGATTTCTCCTCCAAGTTCTGCTTTTGCTCGCAGCAGGTCAATATGGTAACTCAGTGGGATTTGGGACAAGCAGCATTATTTACACCGATGACAACAGGCTGCTTCCCAGATAAATGTCAGTGTGAGTTTGGCAGGCTTTACAATGTCCTCCCAGAACAGACTGTTTTCTTAGGAAGGACCTTAGGATAAAAACCACGATGGTAGGCTTTAATAGTAAAATATTACTAAATTGCCATACAAACAATTTTGTTGTTGCAGCTAAACAGCAAGTGATGTCTGATTTTGGTTGCTCTAAGCCTTCCAAATTTTGCATGAATTTTTGCTTGGATTAATTGAGTTCTCCCAGTTTGGCAAGCCCATGCTCTCATATAATCTGTTCCTGACTCTCCTGTATATCCATTTAGCTGTGTCTCATGGAAGTTTTAGTAGTGCTGTCATGGAAGATCTTAATTGTATCCTTAGAAACTTAACAGAAAAGCCTAAAGATGTTTATTTACTGTTCATTTTTGATTTTATTCTACTAACATCTCATTGTTACGTGCCTGATTATTCTAATAAACAAGTAAAATTGTTTTCAATTTTAAAACTGCTTTGATTGTGGTGCCCTTTTCAGGAAGTTTTTTTTGACTGGTTGTTTTTGTGTTTGGGCATTATTTTTCGCTTGGGGAGATGAAGTATTCAAAATGGTGATTAGACATCTGAAGGGCTTAATTACTAAACTTCCCTGGGTAGGCATGTACAGAACTGACTTGCTGCTTCTTAAGTGTTTGCCATGCATCTTAGGTGGTTACCTACCCTGTTTCAATTCAGTGGCCAGCATGCCTACTAGATACAGATTCCCACAAATCCCACATGGGAGTCTGAGCAGACTTGAGTCCTGCCTTTTCAATACTGGAGAATTAGATTAGTAGCCAGACTGCTAGGTAGTCCTTGGCATGTTAAGTTCTATTGCAGCTGCTGTTGTTATGTTGAATAAATTATAGGGGGCCATGGAGAAGGAGGGGAATTGATTCTGGAGCCAGCTTGTCTGTGCCATGGGAGGGCAAGATTGAAGTGTGGAGAAAGCAACATCTCTAACAAGGAAGGATGATCACTTGTCCTAGAATATCCAGTGGCCTGGTGGGGAAATGCTTGAGATGTGAAAAGCCCGTATTGATATCCCTGTGACAGTCAGGGCAGATTTGAGAAGTGGCCTCCTATCACCACACCCAGTGTTCCCTTCCTGGTTGCCGGGTTACAGTAGAGGAGGACAGAGTCTTTTCCTGAGTGTCTTTTTACAGTGTGACTTAGCCTCGGGAAAGAGCTCAGAGCTGGAAGAGCTGGATACAGTTGGGTGGCTCCTTCTGCAAAGACATGTAATGTAGGCTGTGATCCTACCCGGGGCATTTCTCTGCAGCTTTGACAGCTGCTTGCTGGATGTCGAAGTGTTATCTCTCTCTCCCACTAGAGCTGGGACCAGATGGTGGTGTTGTGACTTGTAAATTCTGCTGTGCACTTATCCCTGGGAAAAGAGAAGCTACTGCTTTAAGTATTGTACTACCTCAGTCCCACAGACAGATACCATTTAAGTGATATCCTGTGGCAAAGATCCATTGTGAACTAGAAAATGTATTGACCTGGAGCAGTGAGCTCTCCACTTAAGTAAACAAACAGTGAAAAAGCAGCCCTGGCATCTTGCACAGTGATGCTGTGAAGCTCTGTCATAGGGTAGAGCCTGATGCAGGTCTTCAGAAGTGTCTGTATATCCAACCCCACAGCTCCTGAGCTATTTTCCAAGGAGTCCTGAGGAAGATTAGAAGAATATATCAGAATTATATTGCCAATACATGGTTCTAGTTTTAATGTGCACCTGTTTTTCAGGAGTTGATGATGGCTGTGCTTCCGAGTGATCAGAGGGCCTAAGAAGGGGATTTTCCATGCTGAGTACTACTGGTACTCTGTTGGGTCAGGCAGTAAGAGCTGCTTATTTTAGAGTCACATCTCAAAAGGATGTGTCCATCATAAAAACTGTGAAGAAATTCAAAATAACAGAGACTGATTTAAAGCTGCTATGTAGAGCACTAACAGGCTACAGAAAGAT
Organism: Parus major; assembly: GCF_001522545.3. Lineage (NCBI taxonomy): Eukaryota > Metazoa > Chordata > Aves > Passeriformes > Paridae > Parus > Parus major. The sequence continues at coordinate 43,995,233 of NC_031771.1, forward strand.
GCTCTTGAGTTGCGTGAAGCAGCTGACTGTACAGTGCTGTACCAACACAAGAGTTTCTCACAGCTTGCAGTGTTCTCACTGCTTTTGTTTTTAAATACAGTCCTAAGGATTAAGTTTCCTGATGTCCTGGTAATCACTTTATCATTGCTGCACTCTCCCCAGGACTTGGCTTGTGACTTTTAAATTATGTTTTTGTTTGTTTTACAGATTCTTGGTTGGCCTTATGATAGGAAATATGCAGTGTGGTTGTTACCAGCTCTCTTTGTTCTCTAACAAGATGACTAAGTTTGCCAGTTCAGTACTGCATATTGCTGTGCTGATGATCCCCTTTCCTTGAACCTAAGCTCAGCTGCTGCACGCTACTTCACTTCATGCTAAATTTGCAATCTTGACTTCATTGAAGTGCAAAATTGCCTTGCTTGTCAAAAACTGGTAATACATACAAAACAATCCAGTACTTTATTTTTTTTGGCTCAAGTTGAGGCTTACATAGACTTAGAAATAGTTTCAGAATTTCCACTTTATGTGAGCAGCTGTTTATGGTATACAAACCATGTTAAATATTGAAGAATTTAGATCAACTCATATTTGTGCATCATTTTAGTGCTGTAGTAAACAGCAGTATCCATCGAAGTTGAGCTTAAATGGAAAAGCAAATGATGTGTGAGTTGATTTTTGGCAATAGATTCTTTGTAGGAGATTTTTTGTTTGTTCTATATTCTGTCATAGAAGCTGACCATCAAACTTACTCCACAAATCTGCCACAGTATTTAACAATAAACTCTATAGATTTATCCTGAACTATGCTAACAGCATCTTTCATTGTATTATTCATGGTTAATAGCATGCAAATTCATTGGTCAAGGGAAGGATATGGCATTAATTACCACATTTTGCACACACCTGTAAGGAGGCTGCTTTAGATGTCCTATCTTCAAGCCAAATGAAATGGACTTTTTGTTCTAGTACTAGCAAAAGGGCATCTTGCATCAGGACATTACACATAGAAAGAATTTGTACTCAATAATTCTTTCTCTAATCTAGTTATTTTAAAGATAAAATGCATGAGAAATAGCATATGATACTTAAAATGAAAGTAAAATCTCTATTCCTTTTAAAGCAGTAAATACTTCAAAAGCTTTTTGCATGTTACATGCTATGTGACAAAATTTGTCTGATTGAATTTAACCCCCTGTCCTATCCTACAGCCTCCTTCCTCCTCAGTGAATTATGCTTATGCATAAGGTGGGAGTTTTCTAAACCTGTTTTACTGAGCACGTTTGTTATTTTGCTTTCTTTTTATAGCTGTATTTACTAAGGAAATATTCATTTGGATAGAAAGGAGGAGTAATTATCAATCTCTTCTGAAAAAGACTGTAGTCCGCATTTCCCCATATTTGGTCAATTCCCTGGCTTCACTACACTCACCTATCAACCTCTGGCACGATCAAGGTTATGGTGATAAATGTTTGAACTCCCATCAAGACTGAAATTTAGTTTTCACTGTTTCTGATCTTAGCTGTTAAAAACAAAATAGACATTGGTGTATCCCAGCAAACCACAGAGTTTGGCCAACTGTCTTACAATTATGACAATGTATGTACTCTCAGAGCTCTTGAAAACTTTGTTTATGTGCAGACGGGAATTATGCACCCAAATCACCCAAAATTTTGAAACTCATCCATAGTGTTTCTGTCAGCAGAGGTTCAGAGGCTGAATTCTTCTGACAGGATCTATAGCAGGAAGTTTTCTTCTTGAAGAAGAATGTATCAGAGTAAAGTACTTAAAGTACTTACAAACTTCTGATTTGGTGGTGGTAACAATCAGAGTTTCTGGTGTGTGTGGAATTGGTTGGACCAATTGGTTGGACCTATCAGATGGGTAAGCTATTCCAAAGAAAAGATGAGGCATCATTTACCTAAGCAGAATTTGTTGTTTATATGGACAGGCAATTCTTATCAGATCTATTAAGCCTGGTGCTGCACAGTGTAATAGACTGGATGTTATGATAGTTTCCAGGTTCCCGTTTTGCATTCCTGAGCTACACAATTTTAAGTGTTTCCCAAAAGTCTTACTGAAATGCCTCCAGAAAATCAGAACCTTTCTCAATCTAGAGTGAGAATGTGAAAAAATGTGCACTCGGTATTTCCTGTGGAGCCCCGTCTGGACTAGCATGGCAGTTCTGTTGGCTCAGAACAATTGAGTGGTTTCCCGATTTGCCCTCATAAAATAATCCTTACTTGGATAATCCCTTCCTTTCTTGGCTTGCATTTTCATTTGGCTTCCATTTGATTTTCATGTTATATTTCTTGTTTTTGTGCCAGTGATGGGTTGACCCTGGCTGAACACCAGGTGCCCACCAAAGCTGCTCTATCGCTCCTCTCCTAAACTGCACAGGGTAGAGAAAATGTAACAAAAGGGTCAAGATAAGGACTGGGAGAGATCATTCACCAATTACCATCACGGGCATTACCATCACCAAAACAGACTCAACTTGGGGAAAATTAGTTTAATTTATTACTAGTCAAAGCAGAGTGGGGTAACAAGAAAATAAAATAATTCTTCCTGTGCTTAGTTTGACTTCTGAATTAATCTCCTGCCCTACAGTGGTTCAGGTGGATGGGAAATGGTAGTTACATGTTAGAAATGCCATTTCTGATTTCCATGCTCTGAGTGATTGGAAGGTGGCTTCCAGAGAATTAACAAAAAATGTGCCCATATTTTTGGTGCTTGTTATGCTGTGTTATTTTTTTGGTCTTACAATGTTATGTATTTGGGCTTTTTGTGTGCATTTATGTGTATGTTATGAGAAAATTGTGTTTCCCTTTAAACTTCAGGTTTCTAAAGTATTGGAAATTTTCTGTGTCAGTAACAAGAGAGCAAATGCCCAGTAAGCTTTTACACAGATAGACATTTTGACCATTTGAAATAGTATAGATAATTTTATTATAAAACAGAGACTGTAATGGAAAATAAGTAGTGAATCCAATAGCAGCAGGTCTGATTTGGTCATTTAGATGATAGTTGAAGGGGGTGGGGGAAAGATGAGGTATTATGCAAATATATTGATGGAAACAAGTTCCTACACAAGAAATGGAGATGACTGGAATGTGGGGAGCCTTACTGTTACCTCTCTGTCTTACCTGTGTCTGTAGTTGATGGTGCATGAAGAGGAAGTATACCGAGATGGTTTTTGAAAACAGGTCACAGTACAAGTGAGCAAGAACATAAAATGGTGCCTCTGTAAATTGATTGCACCTAATTTATTGCTTTGCTCTTTGGACTATTCTTTATTGTTGCATGTGGAGTGACAGAAGATGTGGTAATTCTATTCTCCAGCAGAAGCACTTCTAAGTTACTTGTCTAATGGAGGCAGAGAACAGGAAGGAACTGGAAGGACATGTCTTGGTTCCAGTGCAGATCTACTTTGCAGCCCCTTTCCCAGCCCATGGATTTTTGCTTCCCAGGCGCTGCTTGAGAGCTTTATAATGGGTGACACGTACTTGAGCAAAGCCAGGTTGTCCAAGGATCTGCATGTGGAAGATAAAACTCACCTCCTCTCATTGACTAGTGCCAGCTTCTCCATGGCACAAAGATGTTGTTTTGGGCAGTGAACACTGATGACTTCCATCTGCTTAGCTTTGCAAGCCTTCAAGTGACATGTAGCACTCCATCAGGTATCACCAAGTCTCTAGTAAACATACCCCTGTCCTGATTGTACTTTATCTCAATTTAGCAGTCTTGAAAATGGCTTTACTGTTCCTGGGTCATTGACAGCCCTCATATGAAAGTATCCAATTTGCACACCTGTGTGTACTTCTGCACTTCCCAAAGAGTGACTCAGGCTTCTCTATCAAACAGTAAAATTAGTGTTTCTTTCCGAAATACTGGTTTCTTCTGGTGTTTCTTCCAGTCCTCTGCTTCTTTAGATTGCAGATGCAGAATAATTAATAAAAGGGATTGACATGCTTCTGTGCAGGAAGAAAAGCTGAAATTTAAGGGGGATCCTTTGATATCTCAACTGCGAGCTGGCAAATACATCAGCCATGAACAGGCATAGAGCTGTGACAGTTTCAGATAAATTCATGCCAACAGTATTCCCAGTGATAGATTTGTACTGCAATTAACAGGATTAGGAACCAGCATTCTGGTCATGAAGGGAATACTATCAAGTGATTTTATATTTTTTTTTATTTTTTTTTTAGTTTTCTTTTCAGCTTCAATTTCTCGGTTTCCTTGAGCAGAACAGTGAAGCACAACTGGTGTAGCAGACACAGTGTCACTGTTGTCACTACTCAAGGTACTACTAGTACCTTGAATAACACCTAACCTGCTCTCTGTTACTGCTCTGTCACTTTTCTGGAGAGAACTGCTGTTGGTGAAAGAGGAAAGACATCACTGCTTGCTTTCTCTCCCTTCAATTTGTGCTGTGAGCTTTGGCAGGATTCTCTGGGAAGGTTGGAGGGAAGGGGAGCAGAAGGCAGAGTTGGTATGGTGCAGTGCAATGCTTGGGAATGGTATCATCAGAGAGGTGTAAAACCTAGGATTTTTTATGTATAACAAGTGGTTGTTTAATCCTGTCTATTCTTATACCTGTGTACCCTATCTGTCCTCAAGTCTTTGTCTTCTGGAAAGCAGTTAGTTTCTTAATTATAAGATATTAATATGTTGTATCTATTATATGTTTTACATCGTATTTAGGTGCAGGGCTGAAGGTCATAATTCTTTAGATGCTTTTCCAGAAGGATGTTCAGGAGATGTTAGTCTTCCTCTTTAGTGTGGAGAAGAAAAGCAGAGGCCAAGTCCCACTCCCAAAAGTCAGTAGAATATTGAACTCTGATGGATTTCTATTCCTGTACTTCTTTATCTGTATTTCAGTTTCTCATGCAGCCTAATAAGTACTATCTGATTGAAGAATATCTTTCAGGAAGACATCCAGACTTGCCTGAAGACACCAAGTGATGGAGAATTCACCACTTCTCTTAATGAAAGGAGAGGAGTAGTTGATGAAAGACTAATTTATTCCCTGGTTCAGTTGTGCCTGTCAAATTTATTGCCTATGGTTGATGTGAAAAAGCACTGGCTTTATTTCTGAAAGAATAGTAATGCAGTAACTTGATTTGCTGAATATTTGCATTTTAACAGCCTCTTCTGTAGAAGACTAGAATTCCTAGTATTTGGTAGTTATTTTTCTGGAGATATAAAGCATAAATAAACCTTCATGGCTGGTAAGTTGCATCTAGAATGCTTTTATATCACCAGAGAAATAGACATTAGAGAACCTTGTTTTGCATTTGAGCCTGGGAAAAGCTGTGAGTCCCAAGAGTCCTTAGCTTCATGGTATTCAGTTTGTATAGGTACTGCATCACATAGAGTGTGATGCATCTAGATGTCTTCACTGGTATTCCAGCCATAGGTGAAAGGAACTCCTGTTTGTCACTTATATGCTCTTAAATCTATTTTCATGAGTTTTTGGTATCTTTGTTCTTCAGGATCAAGCTACTGGTTATATTCGTGAGTATTACTCGGATAGTGCTTGATTACAATTTCCATTGCTTTTGTTTGAGTGTTTATTTTAAGAATGACGAGTATTTTTTTTGTAACTTTGCAGAGTACAGATGCCAATTCAAATGTGAGGAAAAGAACAAATGCCACAGTACAGTCTGAAGCTGATGGTGGGAGCCGAATTGACACAAGGCACAGCTCCGTCCAGCCTCCCTCTGTAGCTCAGGGGTCTTCTGACATTACACCCCACTCCCTTTCTGCATCAAGTCCCAACCCTTTCACACGAATCAACGCATCGGAGACATTATCTTCTGCAAGAGCTACCCCTCCAGCTCCTCCTTCTACCCCAATTTTAACTGGATTTGTATCCCAGCATGCCACAGCTGGATCCCCTTCCATTCAGCACTTGCTTGGATCTAGACTGGAGCAGATTCAGACCACCACACCTAATACATTAGGAGCATCTGCAAAGCCATCTGCTGTCATACCTCCTCCTCCCCCCGCCTCCCACTCTGGCACGAGTAAGATAGACAAATATGCACGCATTTTATTTCCCGTTACCTTTGGAGCATTTAACATGGTCTACTGGGTGGTGTATCTATCCAAGGATACCATGGAAAAATCAGAAAGTCTAATGTAGTTTTGCTGCTATGTAGTAGTTCCTAAATTATACTCACATTTGATGCAGAGTTTCTTCTTTTGAAACTATTTAAAAAGGTCAGTAATTCTTATTTATAAAAGCTGTGTGCTACTTTCCCGTTCTAAAGGCTGGAGTTATTGGGGATAATTAGCTAACTCTTAACAGAGTAATGGGTAACAGTAATGGGTCTTCCTCCCTTCAGCCAGCAATGAACCAACACTTGCTTGAGACAAGCTACTCTGGCTGCACAGAGCTTGCATTTGGAAGGAACATGCACCCGAAAAAAATCAGAGGCAGAGGTGCAGAGCTGTGCAGAGGAACACATCTGACTGCTAGGAATATGCATGCTGGTTATTACAAACGCCTGAGGCACCCAGCACTGCTGTCTGGACACAGCATTGCATTCTCTGAGTGTGAGGTCTATGTCCTGAATATTTTGACAGTGATTGCTAGAAAAGGACTTTCCTTGCTAGATTAAAATTGAAGGAATGGGGGGAAGAAAATCAATAGTGGCATAAATGAAGAGAGTCCAGCCTGGGAGAGTGCAACTCCAGGAAAGTTATGCAAAGGAGTTGTAGAGCTCCATATATTTTTACTAAGCATTATTTTGCATTGTAACCTGGGAAATTCTCACACCAAACTAATAATGAGTGAACCTTGTAAAATCTGAAATCTGATGTAATTCTCAAAATTGGATTTTCTCGTTTGGTAAGGTGATCTTAAGTGGGCGATTCTTCTTTGACCTTGCTGACCAGCTTGAGTGGATTTATTCCTAAATTACATAAATTGTAGTAGATGAGAGCCAGGCCACAATGTTCAACTTTTTGTTTGAATTCTTTGCTTTTTTCTTGGATGCTTTGGGGTTTGGATTTTGGTTTGTTTTTTGTTTTTTTTCCCCATAGTTTTCAGTTACACTCCTGATTTCCTTTAAACACATATTCCATTGTCTCTCCCCGCCCCCACCCTTTGTAATGTTTGTATCAAGTCAAATTTTCAACACAGTTTTAAAAGTGGCTTCAAAATTAAGCAAACAAAAGTCCCATTTCCTGTGCAGAGAGGAGTATGGCATGTCACTGAGTGAATGAAAGGCATCCTTTTTGAGAAGGACTGCTGTGATAGAAATAAGAAAGTAAACTTTCTAGGTGGATCCCAGGCTAAAAGAGTTAATTTACGATCTTTTTTTTTTTAATTTTAAGCTGTGGCATAGATAGGTGCTTTTCTTACCAAATTGCAGTATGCAAGCAGGAAACATTATTAAAGAATTGAATAGTTAAACCTGATAGAAATCATGATCATAAACATTATTTTCAGTAGAACAGGTAGAAAACATACTGCTTATAAGTGCTAGAAACGTTTGTACAGATCTGTTTTGCTTGGCAAATGGTTATTGTTTCTGTGCAGGTGCCAAGTGAAAATCAAAGGCCAAACTCTCAGCTATGATCTGGCTGTGCCTTTAAAGGGTCTGGGCTGATCCTAAGCTTCAGCTGGTTGACTAGCAGATTGGTAGCCTATTGTCAAAGTCTGATGCTGCAGGGCATAGCAGCATAGCATCATGGGGTGAGTGTTGAGTGGTTCTGTGCCCAGATAACGAGACCACAAGCTGCTGGCACCAATGGCATGTGTAAGACTGCCCTAGACTCTGCTGGGACGAGAGTCAGGGTAAAAAGACCCCGCAATGGTGAAACTATGCCGGTGCCTCTGTCTCTCCAAGCCTTTTAGCCAGCTCATGGCTGAGATCTTAACCTTTAACTTATGGGACCTGGGAGATAGCTGGCAAGAGACACTGCAGTGTGTAGTATGGATCCCAGACAGTCCTTTCATGTGTCATTAATGAACTGTAGATGATAGAATGCAGTGGAAATGTCTTACGTAACTTTATTATAATGGAGTGATACAAACACTTGCCTTAGTCTTTCTTTTACTTAAGGGATGCTCTCCAAAGGCCAGGTATGGTTCTTTCCTTTTTTGACTTTTATATCTAGAAGGTGCCTGAGATTACAGCACTTTCTAGAAAAACATTGTGTGGCATATCACAGAACTGGAAATGGAGCACTGGTGCAAGATCTCTAACTCCAGTAGTTCATATCTCTGGATGGATTGCTAGTTGCTGTAGCTGCTTCCTCTCTAATTAGGTCACATTTGTTACAAATAGTTAGAATAGAAGATAGTAGGCAAAAGATTAATTATTTGGTAAAGCCAGAATAAACAAAGTTAAATATCTGGCAATTACTGATTATAGCTGTGCAAATGATAAAATACTTCTAGCATGACAAGCAGTGAACTGATGTGTGGAGAACCTAGTATTTGCACCAGAAGTTACTGAAATTAGTCCTTGCTTTCCTCTGTGATGAAAACAAAGGATATTGGTTTTCAAGAATGTTTTCTCACAGAAAGAGCTTTAAACAATTAATGAGAAACAGTTGCCTGTTCCTTCCACCCATCCCTGTATAATGATTTTAATTATTTTAATGATTTTTTTCTAGTGCATTGTTCATTGGGATCAACACTAGCTCAGGCTAAGATTGATCTAAATGTGCTGCTTGAATTCACTTGTAGGTTCTGTTTAATTTTAAAGACTTATAAGGAGGAAAAAAGATTGCAAAAAAAATTTCCAAATATTTATTTCTATGCTTCCATTTTGGGAGAAATTTTTAATGATACCACAGAAAAAAATATCTAATTTAAATCTGCCAGTTATTTCTGGAGTACCTTCCAACACTTCCATGCCTAAATTCAAAATGAAGTACATTTAAAAAAACCAATTATGAGTCTAGGACTAATTTATTGAACTGTACTAGATTTTTATGTTGCAGCATATGAAGAAATTGCCATAGTTACCTTTCCAAAGTATGTGTGGACAATGTAAATAGGAATTTATTGTTAACAGTTGTTTTTCATTATTTTTAATCTCCCTGGATGATCAGAAATAGGAAAACAACAAAGAGCCTGCAAAATACTCAGTGACACCATAACTTGGAAGTGAAAAAGGAGGAATATGCTTAATATAGCAGCCCAAATGTTCAAAACTGCTTACTAAAATCATAAGGAAGAGCATTTCAGGTGTCATTTCAGTGACCAAATAGCTTATTAGAGATGAACTTCAGGAAGATGAACTCTACAAGAGCTATATTTTTAGTTTTTTGTTCTTTTTTTCTATTGGCTTTGTTGAACAATTTATTTTTTTTTGACAGTATCATAGTGGTTTATAACTAACCAAACACTTCAGATAAGTTCATGTCTATCAACAGGAAAGGTAATTGGATAGAAAGACAAAAATCTTTACAAGGAAACAGAGATAGTTCTCCACTGACATTTCCTCTGAGACATTGTTAGCAGCAGCAGAACTCCTCCAGATTGCAGTGATGCAGCCCTGACCACTAATGTATTCATTTGAGAAAAACAGTTAAAAACTTGGTTCAGGAAGATTGCCTTCACAGGAACTGAAGTGTGGTTTGTAGTCAATTGTGAGCCCACTATTAGCAGGTTTCACTGCAATTGTGAGAACAATGAAGATGAGAAAGGTGGCAAACTTAGACCCCAGTCCTTCAAGGAGACCTGAACTCTTAATGCTCACCAGCAGTACTAAAATCTGGTTTTCCTCCTATTAAAATGGACTTGTCTTCATCAAATGGATGTTGGTAGTGCATTTCTTCTCCCATGTGTCTCAGAAGTAGAAAAAAGTAGACTTTTTAAAATGTTATCTACTCTACATTACCCTTTGATCAGGCAAGAAAACTGCATGATAATTGAATGAAATAGGTAAATAGTTTAACTAGGAATGTGATTAGAGCTCTTCTGTTAACAGGAGCTAAGAGTTATTGATTACAGGGTGTTCAAGTGTAGCCTTTGGCATCTCATCATCTTCATCATTCAGAATGGACCTTACAAAAAATGGTGCCAAGTAAATGTATTTAATAGGATTTAACCAGTATTTCTACAAAAAACCTGAATGAACTCAGCTTTTTGATATGCCCAGAATTCCATGTTCTTCCACTGTATTGTGTATGTCCTGTATGTCCTTTGGCCTCAGTGTACCTTAATGCTGTAGCTCATTGTCTGTATGCCAGGTGAGAACCTCAGGGTATGCAGTGTCTATTTATCCAATTTATCCAAAGCCTAGCTTCCCATATTCCTTGTTCTGTTGGAAGTGTAGGGAAGGCCAGAATGGAAGAAATGACACACAGGCTTTGTAGGAGACACTCACTGGCCATCTGGGACATGTTCCCATGAGTTCTGCCCGTGTCTTAGGAGAAGCTTTTTCAGTGTACTATAACACACTATACATACAAATCCCAAAAGCTGCCAAGAGGTTTGGATAGCAGAGTAGATCATGGACTTTGCACACTTCTTACAACTTTTGCTTGACTTAGAAGATTAAGGAGGAAAGAAATTTTGGTGTACCTTGTCTTCTGGGGACTTGCCAAGAGGGTTTGACCTCACTAAAATAGAAGGGGTTTGTGTGGCTAGCACTGTTATGAATTGCAATACAGACACAGCTGACAAAAATCACGCTTGGTTTTATTTAATCCTAGTACTGAATAATAGATTAGAAAATAGCAGCTGTGGTGTTGAGAATCCTAGGTTTAGTATAACATCTGCTGATGATATCAATCAAGCCAAGGATGATCTAAGTTGTAGAAGTCCTACAGAACTGCAGGGCTATACAGCAGGAAGTTTGCAGCAGGTCAGTGCTAAGTGGGGAGAAAAGGAGGTGCTTCCCTTCATACTTTGACAGGAGTAAAGCAATAAAGCATAAGCAGTACAGTTCCTCCATTTGTATTTGGTAGAACAAAACTGCTGAAACAAAATCTCATACTCAGTGAAAATCTGAGGAACAAATAGCATTACTGAGGCCAGTATTAACCACCAGACACCATCCCCAAAAAGGAGGCAAAAAAAAATCCAGGAAAAAAATTGAAAGTAAGTTAAATGACAGTAGCATCTTTTAAACTTATTTATTTATTTATTTTCAAGACCTTGTATTTCTTTCACTGTGGGCTTCCAAGGTGAGTTTACATTTTTAAAAGAACCTCTGCTGGTATCCGCTGACACCAATATGTGTTTTTCATTTACTTCAGTGCACTTTAAATGGGAAGTTTAGTGGAAGGAAAAATGTGCCATTTTGAAAGAGTCTGATATGTTTTAATTTGTACAATCTTCATTTGCAGGACTCTCCTCAGAGTCAAGATGTAGCTATTTTGGAGAATGTGAGTGTGGTGAGAGTTTCAGTGTGTTCTGAGTAAATCAGACTTTGAAAGTAAATTTTTGCCACATCCCAGGCAAGTGAGAGTAGTGCAAAGTACAGAGCACCCTGTAAAGATCTCTCTTTGCTAATGTTATATTCTGTGTTAACTGGAGGGAATGAAAAATGCAATAAAGTAAGTTCTTGTAAAATTGATAGAATTTGCAAAACATACTCTGTTTTATTTTTAGAAATGTGGCAGGTATTTATTTCAGAATTGAATAGCATTGTCTTCTAGTCCATAACTTACTGCATATAAAAGTATTTCTTAGAATTTCTTATGCTTTTTGTGTTATTCCACTGGAAAGGATTTCAAAGAAAACTAGTTAATATCCTTAGTTAATGTGTGAATTGCAGTTCACTGTATTTTTTGGTAATAATTTTATTTTCATTTTCTTGTGCAAGAGGAATTGAGAGCATGATGGCTTATTCTAAATAAAAATAACAGCAGGAAAACAAAAGCCTTGGACATTCCCTGTTTTAGAAAACCTTCCAAACTCCCATCATTTTTTGAATGAATTTTTTTTAAAAAAGCATAATTTTAGCATTTAAAAATGCTAATGCTGTTGGAGCTTGGATACATATATACATATATCCCTTGAAATAATAAAATTTCCCTGAATTTTAAGGAGGCAAACTCAAGATGCACTTGCTAACAGCTCTGTATTGAAAGAGTACCTTTTTGGATGGAAAACACCTTGTGAGGTAGGTTGTTTTGTTTTTTTTTATTGCTATCTTCATATAACTGTTATCAAGAAAAAGATCTGGAGGAAGAGTGTGGTATTACTGAATTAATCTTCAAATAGCATGAAGATCTGGGTTATTTCCTGCTGGTCATCTTGCTGTTGTGTCAACATTTGCTTAGTGTTTTTGTGAATGCTGTATCCAGGTTGCTGTTAACTGACATAGCAATCTATGGATGATCTGATGACATAAAGAAACACTAAAGGAAATCGTTTGTATGTTTTCATCCTTGCAAAAAACTTAACTGGAGTTTGGTAGAAGAATCAGATGAAAGTATGAAGCACTCAGCTGTACTCCTGAGCTCAGTACATTGAAAAATTTAGTTGAGTACTGCTTTGTCTTGCAGTGGTGGTGGCTCATCTCCATGGTAAGTAAAACTGCTATGAGGATAGAGCACTCAGAAGTAAAGGATGTCTACAAGTATTTCTTCAAAGCTATTTTGAAATGAGGTAGCTAACCTTATTACTAACAGTAATGTCAGAGAATGCTTTATATTTGCAAGCTTGAAAAATCACTGTTCTGTTAGGATGTACCAGGTTGTCAAATGAAATTTTCATAAATAGATGATTCTGTATGTACATGTATTTAATTTTTTGTTAATTTGTGACTGCATTCTCTATCACCAAGTGAGTGGTGGAGATGTGAGGTGTTTCAGATAACCAGAGTTCTTGAGCAGTTAATTTAAAATATTTGTTTCATGCCTTTGCAAATCAATGCCACCAGTACTTTTGTGGTGAAAAATTAATTCACCTGTGAAAAATCCTGGCCTTGAATACTCAACCCATGTTTGAAGGGCTGATGAAGCACACTGGGCAGGGCAGGACTCGGGGTATGTTTATTCTAAGAAGCTTCTGAATTGTAGATGACTTATGTCCTGCCATTTTTTGAAACAGTCTTCACCAGACAGACTACAAGCAGAATCCATGGGCAACCTTTTTTTAAGACTCCACCATAAAACAGTATTACTGCTGAATGTAGTGCTCTCACCTGCTTGTTTATGGCCTTGCTTTGTGTGTGGGGAAGGGTTTCAGTGCTTGTGGGGGAGCAGGCTGAAACAACTTGTCTAGCCTAAATCCCCAATTTCATCTTGTTTCCTTTTGGCTGGTTAGTAGTACTGGGATCTGTCTGACCTGGCTCCCATCTTAGTGCTGGTACAAAGGAGGGTGTGAGGAGCCTGGATTGATGCTTTGAGCTGGGTTAATGCTGGTGTGAAACTGAGGTCTGTGGTCTGAGGAGTCTTGTCTTACCTCCACATTAATGACATCCTCTGTCATTAAAACAGAGGATCTCTCAGGTTTTCTCATATCTCTGGTGTCCCCTGTGCTTATTTTTCCCCAACAAAGGTGATTTTGTGAATTATATCAATGACAAATCATGGACTAAAAAAATCCAAACCAAAACCAAAAAAAGAGGCCAGGATTTTTGAAAGAATCAAAATCAATGAAGTTATTTGAAGAGAGAGAAAAGGAAGAGAAGGGAAAACATGAGTATGGATGAAAAATTTAGTTTCTTGCTACCAAGCAGTTATTTTAAGATATGTCCTATTAGAGGTACTAGAACTGCATCTGGCAGGAAACAGCCTAGAAATAATTATTTCTTCTTTATAAGTATAATGAGAAAGTAATAAAGAAAAGTGTCTAATGTCCTATTATAAACATTTGTGTTCCATTGAAGTTTTTGAAAATGGTATTTTCATTGTCAGCCAGGAAGAATAAGGAGACAGAATGGGAAGTGAAAAAAAATTAGTTTTATTAAGTATTACTGTTTCCCTTTGTTTTAGAACATTTCTCAACCAAAAACATAAACAGTAACATTTTAAAAAAAAAATATTTCTGGGGCTCTATATATTCAATTTTCAGTAATGAAGCACTTTGGAATGCTTAGCATTCAACTTGCTTTATGTTTAAGAGACTAAATAGAGAGAATGCTGTTTCTGATTTAATTGAGTTGTCAGAGGGGATGTGGGTGAAAAAAACAGCTTTCATTACAGTAACAACCAGGTTTTTTTTAAAAAAGTATCATGCTTTCCTACTAAATCTGAAGACTTCATTCTTGCACCTGAATTCATGGGAGCTGTTGAGTGTTGAGCAGTTCTTATAATCCAGTCAGTGCTACAGCTTGTGGGCTGCACCTGCATTTAAAGTTGCCATGTCTGAAAAGGCTCATGCACAACTTGGCACTTGCCCAGCATGGATCCCACAAGAGGCAAAGGTGTGTGTGTAGCCCACTGTGGGTGTGTGAGAGCTGTTATCTTGCTCATGTGGGAGAAGATGGGAGTCTGTGGTCAGAAACAGAGGGTAAAGAGAGTGTGACTGCCTCTTTCAGAGGCTGAGCAGAGCTTATATTGGATTAAGCCACTTATGAAAATTCCCCCTAAACTCTTTTCCAAATAGACAGCTTTAGAGCAAGCTGAATGCAATGTGGAATTCTACTCCAACTGCAAATTCTGCACGAGGATCAGCACAGTCTCCCATGAGGTTTCTGATGCTGTGGCTAGAAGACTGAAAAGATGTGAGGTAGCTCCTGCTGCCAGCTGGAATGCCTTCATGTTGCTGTGCATCCAAGCTGTCCTGTAGTGCAACAGGGTCCTTGGAATAACGGGGATGGGATGGAAAATACTTTTTTGGAATACAAAATAGGGCAGAATGGAAACTTCCTTCAGATCAACGCTGCTCATATGAACTGTAACAGCACAGAACATTCCAGAGGAGCACCAAGGTGTCTTGCAGTCTTGTCTTCTCCTTGCTTATCTGCTAAATGTTTTGAAATGGAGAGTGGTGAGAATAACAGATGCAGGTCTGGTAATGAAACAGAACATGCTTAGTGCTGCTGCCTGGTAAGTACCCACAGTCTTCTTCCAGCAGCTTGTGAGCCTTCCCAGAGATAGAACTGCATCGCTGACTTTTCTGTAGGTATAATTATTATGCCCCTACCATCTCTTCTGTAACTTAAACATTGGAACAAGGGGGTTTTCCTTCGACACTCTATTTTGTTGCATAATTATGATGAAGAAAATAAAGCTGAATTCTTCTCATTTTTTTAAACTTTTTTTTTTAAGAGGTTTCCTCATCTGCACACATGGAAATCATAAGCTCCACTGCAAACTTGAGGAAGGTAGGAAACGCTTCTATGCAAACTTCTGTCTATGATTATCTCACAAAGATAGCTTTTGTTTTCAAATAAAATCTCTAATTTGGAGAATATTTAGTTAAAACCTCTGAAATTTAAATACAAAAATAATTTATCTGTACTGAAAATGTGAATTTTATTTGTAGATATTTCACTTAGGAAGGTAAGGTGAAATGTATGTGGGTTTTCTGTTAAGCTAAACCAGATGCTTAGCCGTGGGACATTCAGTAGCCATTTCATAAATACATGGATTGTATTTTTTCTCCTTTGGAGAATGTGGAGACAGTATATAAACAGAAGGTGGGAAAATTCTGTGGAGAGGTTTTAAAATGCTACTTCTCACTTCCTTTCTAGCTATCATATGTGTAAATATAGTGAAATCAGATAAGACAAGTGAGTGAAAAAAAGACATTCTTTGATCTTCACATTTTCAGTTGGTCTTACTAAGTATGCAATCAACTAGCTTCCCTTCCTCCAGTTATACTTCCAAGTTTTCTTTCTGCTATGCCATAGGTGAACTGTGGAAGATCTAGGAATTTTTAGGTTCAATTCATCAGTCCAGTTAGGAGGGCACTCAGTGCTGGCCTTGATGAGTTAGGAGCATGTTTGTTTCAGTGATGGAGCAATCTGTTCAGCAGGAGAAGGTATCCCAGTTCTGGATAAGAACAGCTGAGGCATTTTGCTGAGGTAAGATGTAAGAGCTGAAGTTGGCTTAAGGACTGCTCATTAGCTGTTTTAAACTTACCAAATGAAAAATCCAAACCCTCTCTTTGGCATATTCTGCTGCTTTTGCACTGTTATGATTTGTTCAAGTTCTGTCCCTGACTTTGCTCCCTTGCCTTGTGGCTGAGGAGCACCAGTTTCTTGGGATGGTATGGGATTCCCATGCCTTCCCTTTAGCCATGGGTTCTCTATGCATCACATCTCCATGAGCAGGGGGACAGCAGAATCTGGGCAGGGAGAGGGTGGTCTGCATCCATGCCAGTGGCAGATAAACCCTGGCAGTCAAGGCACACTATGAGTAGGGTCAGAGTCCTAAAGTATGGTGTGTAAGGATTTTTGGGTGGGCTTCAAGATCCAGTGCTAATGCAGTGGCAGAAACCAACTTTGGCTGCTTGAAAGGTCAGTTGTAGAACAGACAAAAGGTTTTCAGGTTTCTAAATTTTCTGGACGACTGCTAGCCCTGCCAGCCCACTTGTGCTCAGAGCTGCATCACTAGCAAGCATACAGAGCAGAGACAGTATGTTAAAAGTCTATCTGCAGGCACAGTATTTACTTGCTGGTAGTAAGTAAATAAGGCACCTAGAAGTTGCCTTGGGTACCTCTTTCTCCTCACCTTTACCTACCACCCTTGCACTCTGCCAGTCCTGCTAGTTCTGACATTCCAAATTGCTGGGGCACTTCAGTGAGCTGTTAAAATCAGTCCATCTGACAAATGATGAGGAACATCCTTTCTCTCACTCTTTCTACTCACAAATTCAGTTAAGAGGCAGAGTGGGATATGTCAACTTCTGTTTAAATTTGAAGTTTGAGATCTATATCAACTAAGAAACCAAATAAAAGAATTTATATGTGATATGCAGTAACTGCTATATCTTGTGTCATTTTAAAGCTGAAAATTAAAAGAAGTAAAAAAACCCAAAAAGGTGGTATTTCCTGATCTTTTGTTTTACTGTAAACTTTTCTTTTCCTGAGAAACCCTGTCCATTGCAGCCAAAACATCTGGGTTTAGGCTTAGACATTGCAAGCAAGACTTCCAATTAAAAATAGGAAGCTTTTGGGAGTACTTTTATCTTTTTTTTTTCTGTAAAAGTATTGGCATGCAAAAAATATACACTTAAAGCAAGCATAGTGAAAATGCTTTTTAAACACCCGTATAGGAAAGTCCAATCTTCTCTGTCAAGAACTTAGTACTTCTGCAATATGTCACTGTCCTAGATGCATGTTGCAAGAGTTCCTGTGCCATGCCAAATTCTGATATTTATCCCTTTGTATTGGCTCATACATGGGGAAAAATGGAAAGGTAATCAAAGCAAGGGAAGCCTTTGGTTGAATTCTTTTACACTATTTTTGGTGCACATTTTAGTTGCATGGAACAATGTGGCTGGGAAGATTTGAATAATCCAAGGTTAACTAAATTATTTGAATGATATGTTCAATGCTGGTCACCTGACAATACTAACAAACTTAAAAAGGTGGTTTGATAGCTGTCAACTTGTTTTGCTATTGTGCAGCTTAACTGTTACCTTCCTGTACTATGAACATCTATGTATTTGGAAAATAAATCCATCTTGCAAGAAAGATTGTAAAAAAAAAATTGTTCCTATTATACTCCAGTGTATATTGCTGATGTCAAATAAAATACAATTGTGAGAGTTCTTAAACACTTGTCTTTCTAATTGTGGCCTGAAGCAGAAAGGGGAAGGAATACAGTAAACATCTTTAATATGGATTGTCTTGAAATTACTGCTGTAACATTAATGCTAGATAAATGATTCCATCAACCTGATGTTTTAGATATCCACAGATCAAGGGATGGGTTTCATGGGCAATATGATGAATGTTAATCTGCTTTATTATTTATTAAGATGGCAGACCAGTCTACTGATGTGTCGTTGTCATTATGTCAATAAGCTAAAAGCTAAATTAATTACCTTGCCTTTCTCACGGAAGTAAACTAATAATACACAGATTAGCAATGCTCACTTTATTATCTATTTCAGTGATTTTTTTTATTCCTGTGAGGTAATCTAAGAGCACTTCTTTCTTACCTTACCTGCCAACAGACCATCTGTCATCTTCTCTATTTCTTCACAGTACCTAAAGTGATTTTTCGATTATTCTGCACTTGGGCCTGGCAAAGCTTCTGTGCATTAGAAGCCATAGACTTGTAAAAACTGTTTCAGCAAAAATGAACTATAGCTTGCAGAAAATATGAGTATAGAGGCATGTATGGAGAAATCATTTCAGTATGAGTAGTGGCCCATGCAAAGCAGGGAGTGGGGAACCCTTATTGCTTTTTCTAAGTGTGGCCAGGGCCATCAAATCCCTTTGCAGGCTGAGCTGAAAGCTGTCAGAATGGCTTACAGTGCTGCAAAGTGCTGTAATTGCTGCTTGCTTCGGGGACAGATGTTGATGCCAAGAAATCTGCTATGTTTGACAACCACAGCTAGATCATAGATCTGGGAGACTACAGCCCTTTCTCCTAGCTTCCGTGGCTGTCATTTTTAAGCCTGTAGCACAAATTAGTCATACATGCTGCTGCTGCCACTTAATGCTACATGGCATGATGCTACCCACCCCACATCTCACATTTTACTCATGTCACTTGCATCGATAAGATGGGGATTTCTGCTGTTAGGTTATAGACAAGGCCTGTTTAGCATCCCAGGAGAGTTTCAGTGGATGCTGGGGTCAGGTTCTATGTAATCAGAACTATGGCTGCTGGTAGTATAAGAGGAGTTCAGCCTCCAGGCTGAAAATTATCAGGAACTTTACCTGGGCTGGTGAAAAACACCTCCTAAATTAATTTTTAATACCTCTTTGTATACTGGGTGTGTTTCTTAAGAGCACTAGATCCATTTCTGGTAATTAGGAGCATGAGACTTCTGTTGTATATATTTTAAGTCTGAATTTAAGAGAATTGAGCCTGTTTTCTGCCAAAGTGGGCTTACTGTGGTCCCATGAAATATCTGAGATTGAGCTAGGAATAGGTGCTCTCAATTCCCATTAAAATATATTTACTTTTATATGTAGTACTTAGTACTTCTCCTAAGAGAAAAAACACAGCTGAGGACTTGGTTGTGGAAGTCAGGTTCTGGCTTTTTGCCTACCACTGCCTTCTGCCCTTTTTCCTCCTTGCTTTCTGCAGGGATCAATCTCAAATTTGTATTCTCGGATTTGTATTTGGATGCTCATTTGGAATGGTCCTGGAGAATACACAATTAATGCTGTTACTTGTAAAGCAGTCTTGGTCTCAAATGCTCAATATCAGCGTTCATCTAGTGAAGAGCCTCTGACCTGGTATATGTGTACAAGTAAAATCTGCTCAGCCTGTTCAGTGGTCTGAAATGATAAGACTAAAATTTTCTAGGAAACCAGCTAGATGACAGCCGCAGATATACAAGAAGAAGCACCTGGGGACAGGCTGGATGTAGCTCACGTGACGTTTCATAGCTTATGCTAGCAATTGTCGTGTCAGGAGGGCAGCCAGTGCAGGCACAGAGAGACAGGAAGTTGTATCGACTTCAGCACAGCCCAGTGAGCCTAGGAGAGGCTCACTGGAGAATTTCTGAGGAGAAATTCAAGATACAAGGTGAAGGGTAGTCCTGGTCTGAGCGCAGGAAGGAGCTAGTAGCACCCTGATGCTATTAGGGAAGGGAAGATGAAGGTGTGAGTTGATTTGATTAAGCCAGCAAAATTTAGAGAAATTATAGATCAAAGGCTTGTTTTTCAGATTTGCTGGAAGGTCTTTAAGAGGAATAGAGAATTTACCTGTATCGCTGAACTGCTTTAATGCTGATGAAAGCCTTTGGATGGGAATTATGCATCAGCCCCGATGGATAGTGTGAAAGGAAACTTGCTGGAGACCTAGCAGGCGTGAAGTTGTTTGGGAAAATTGCCAAAGGCAGTCTAGGATGGGCAATATGTCCAGATGCACCCATTGTATTTATTGCAATTTTAGCTCTTTTTCTTAAGTGACTTTTTCTGTTTGTTCTGTGGAGAATTTTACTTTCTCGACTAGAAAATTTCATTTCAAACTACAGGAAATTCATTAAAAATGCATTGAAGTATTTTCTTTTCCAGATGACAAGAAGCTGAATAAAAAACTACTCTGAAGTGTCATTCACAGCATGGGAGAGCCTGCCAAAATGAGACAAGCAGCTCAGGGCTCCCTGGTGTTCTATCTGCTGGGGGTTTTTGGTGTTTGGTTTTTTTGGGTTTTTTTTGTGCTTTTTTGTTGTTGTTTTTTTTTTAAAATCATTGCAGATGGAGGTGCTGTTACATCCTTCCTTTACAAGGCTAATGATTAGAGCATTTTCCTTTAAAAGACATTGAAAGCCTTTTGCCTGTTTTACAACACGTATATAGGTGCCAGCTCCCATCTGACATAAAAAAACCTGTGTGCGTAATATAAGCAACCACAGCCAGCAGGCCATTGTAGCAAAGGAAAAACCTGTGGGGTTCCTTGAAGCATAGTAAAATGGTATTTTGCTTCAGGATTCTGTCCAGGATCTGAAGATGAAAGAGATGTATGATTCTATATCTGATTCAAGAGATAATTTCAGACATGTTTTTCATAGTGTTTCTGGACGCCTTGTTTGAGGAACCTGTACATGCAGGAAGCTTTAACACCAGGTAATGTTGTAAATGGAGTTTGAACAGGCGTGTTAGAATGCCTACAGATTTGTCCCTGAAGGGAACTGGACTCAGTTGAAGAGGCCCAAATGCTGTATGGGTTTTATGGACACAATTCCAGCCATGGGAAGGCTATTTTCCCCCAGGGACACAACCATCCTTAGAGTTCTACCCCAGATTTATGACTAGGTGTTATAGTGGTGTCAATATGGGGCTCAAAGAGAGAATTTGTAAGGGTAGAGGTGTCCAGTTGGAAGTTAAATGGGCCTGATTATTTGCACAAGTCTGGGCCTGTCTGAATTATTTTTGCTACTGCAATATACCAGCCTCTTTTTTTACCATGCATTTGACTTTGATTCCTCTATTTATCCTCCTTAATAACAGTCTTTGCTTTTATGGAAATGAATTACATCTGTCAGTTCAGGCTGGAAGTTGTGCTTGTGTTTTTTCTAAATTTCCAGCTCCTCTTAACAGTATTGCATCTGCGCTATGTGATTCATTGTGAGCTATAAAGCTCAGCAGTACTTTGGAGACAGTGTGTGCAAGCTCTGCTTTGTACATTGACAGCTGAAGGTCAAGAAGATGGGATGCCTTAGGAATGCAGAAGCACACCCCTACCAGATTCCTTTCCGTTTCCCTGGCCATCACAGGGAAAAAGGTATCTGAGATGTGTTTCCATTCTCTCCATGTGACTCCAAGCCGTGTCTGAGAACTGGTGCAACTGGCATGATTTTAAGGCCCTTTTACTATGTTTTAAATTTATCATATAAGATTACAATAAATACCATCTTTGGAGAGCAAATGTGATACATTTTATCCTCTAATTTGAGAAAATATTATAACTGTTTATGAATGTAACAACATAAGTTGAGTAATTGTTAAGTCTGCTGAATTTCTCTCTTTCTGTGATCTTAAGAGCCTGGGATCCTAACAACGTCTTGGGCCTTGATAATTTTCACATTCACCTAGATTAGCTAAGTCATAAATATTGTTGCTTCTGAATATATTTAGTTATCAAACTTGTGACCTTTTTGACCACTTATATATCATGGCATCTGTCACGTCTTTTTCAATCAGTTCTTACGTAATGCATGTTTTATCTTACCCTTTTTTCCATACGTTGTCAATAAGCTGCTTTCTAAAATCCAAGCAATTCGTCTTCTCTGGGATATGAATAGAACCACATGAAAATAAATGGCCATCAGTTTGATATTGCAAATGGTGATGGGGAGGGTTTGTTTAGTAAATTTTGAAATTTGTTAAAAAATACATGTGTCTATACTGAGAAAGGTGTGGAAAGAGCTTATCTCTAATGGATTGCTCAGTTCTCTATCCGAGGTGTCTGGGGGCAAAGCTGGGTAAGTAGGTATATCAAAACCTACATAATAAAATTTTTGTTCTTATGCTGGATATGTCTTTTAGGTGCTTAGGCATTGAGTGCTCTCTCTGTTGGAATGCAAAACCTGTGCATTTAAATGCTACCAGTAAGGAAGAAATACGCTCTTATCAGAGGGAAAAATTGATAAGGTGTGCTAGAAACAGGAGACCTGCAGAGTTTGCTGGGAAAACAAAAAAAAAAAAAATTACTGTTAGCAGCAACCCACCCAGAGTTTTTAGTCTGGAGAAAACACATCTCACTGTAAATCTGAGTGAAGCCCAAAGAAGTAGTTGAGGAAAGATTGGGATATACTGTCTTCTCAGTTTTCGTTTGAGCCACCTCCTGACAGTTCCTCTTTAGCATCCTAATCTTTGAAATCCCTTTCTGAGACACCCGAGCTCTCAGACACAGGATAAGGTGTCAGGGATCCCAGAGGAGGAAAAGCAACAGCCTCTCCTATGAACTTCTGGATTGCCAACCCTGGGCTAAAGCCAGCACAACATTTTAGGTGCTGGTTCCTCCCACTGAAATCCAACATCCAGACCTATAAACCCCAGCAGATGCAATCTCATACTGATACCATGGCAAAGCCCTTTCTTCCTGCATTTTTTTTTTCCTATGGGGAGGAGGAGAGAAAGAGAGGTAACAGGGAAGTAAAGCTGGACAATGGATGGGAGGAAAAGACAATTCTATTCTCAGGTAATACATAATTTGAACAACAAAAAAATTTGTTCTCTAAAGGGTCACGGTTTTCATGTCTTCTTGAGCAGGTATGCCATGCAAGTATTGAAAAAATGTTTAAGTTTGGTCATGTAGGAACATGTACTGAACTCCAAATTGGATCTTTGGTTTGTTATCTAGCCTCTATCCCTGCACGTGGTCTGGTCTGGTTGTTCAGTCATATGGGAGGAAATGACCTGTGGCAGTGACAAGTTACAGGTGCTTAAAGTGAGAGCAGAGGAAATGAGCCTGAGCATTTTTTTGTGTCATGCAGCTTGATTTATTGTTTCTTTAGTCACATGAAAGTCAAATTCATTGAGTAAATTATATAGTGTGAGCATCTCTTACTTCTGTTATCCTAGTAGCAAGGTGTGCTAAATGGAGCAAATCAACCAAATCATTACTTAATCATGTGCTTAATTCATTGTCATGGATTTTTCCCCATGAGTATTCATTATGTCCTTGCAAATGCATTGCTGCTGCATTTGCCTGTAACCATTATTTTTGTTTTTTTTTTTTTTTACTATTTAGTTAATGCATATTACATTAATGTCTTTAAATTTGGATGAAAACACAAGTACTTAATTCAGGTTACAAATATCTTCGTGCCATGTTACTAATATGTTCATTTAAAGAGTTTTGTATGGAACATTGTATAAAATAAAGAATTTTGCAAGAGTCATGAAGAAAATCACAAGAGAAGTACAGAAGAAAATTTCTACTCTGTGTGTGCTGAAACTACTGGAGAATGAGGTACACATTCCAACAACAGCCAAAGTAGAGTGGCACAAAGGCACCAGATTTAATCTGACCCAGGTCCTGGGTTTTGGCCCTTTGTTTGGCTTTGCTTTGTTTTGTTTTTGTTTAGGCTTTGTCTCATCTCTCTGTTTCCATCCTTCTTGGCTATTTAATTCCTGCTTTTCTTTGTCCAGTGTACCACCCCAATCTCTCTTTGTAACTGATTCCCTCAACTAACCTTATAATTGAATTCGCTGGAGCTTGAGGACATGCTTGAGTGCTCTCCTGAAGAAGGATGCTCTAGTTAATCAGACTGAAATTGTCTGTGAAGTAAATAACATTTATGAAGAGTTTTCTGAGTTATGAATAAATGCAAGAACAATTTGTTTATTTTAATTTTGTCACAAAGAACTTTATAAATTGTTCAGGCAGCTAGATAAACCTTTCAGATATCTGCTGTAGAAGAGAAATAACCCCACTTATATATTAATTTAGAAGATTTTGCTGGCATCCCCCAGTGCAGGAGATATACTCTGCAGTCCTGAGCTTGGGCAGTGAAACTTCTCATGGTGTGAAAAACTAGCTGGATTACTGTGTCCAGAGATGGTGGTGAATGATGCTACATCCAGCTGGCAGCTGGTTGCTAGCAGTGTTCCTCAGGGATCAGTATTTTGGCTGGTTCAGTTGAATATCTTTAGTGATTATTTGGATAAGGGGATTGACAGCATTCTCAGTAAGTTCACAAACACTGAGTTGGGTGGGAGTGTTGATCTGCTGGTGGTCAGGAAGGCTCTGCAGAGGGATCTGGACAGGCTGGATCAATGGGCTGAGGCCAATTGTATGAGGTTCAACAGGACCAAGTGTCAGGTCCTGCACTTGGGTCCCAACAATCCCCTGCAGTGCTACAGGCTGGGGGAAGAGGGGCTGGAAAGCTGCCCAGCAGAGAAGGACCTGGAGGTGCTGGTGACAGCAGCTGAACATGAGCCAGCAGTACCCAGGTGGCCAAGAAGGCCAATGGCATCCTGGCCTGTATTAGAAGTAGTCTGGCCATGGAAGTGATTGTCCCCATGTACTTGAACCTGGTGAGGCCACACCTTAAGTGCTGTGTTCAGTTCTGGGCTCTTCCCTTCAAAAAAAATACATTGAGGTGCTGGAGTGAGTCTGGAGGTGGGCAATGGAGCTGGTGAAGGGTCTGGAGCACAAGTCCTGTGAGGAGTATCTGAGGGGGCTACCTGACAGGAGGTTGTAGTGAGATGGGGACTGGTCTTTTTTGCCACGTCTCAAATGAAAAGAGAAAATGACATTAAGTTGCTCTAGGGGAGGTTCAGATTAGATATTAAAAATTTTTTCATTACAAGAGTGGCTGGATATTGAAGTAAGTTCCCCAGGTAGGTGGAGAAGGGTGTTCTCCCCGGGCTCCCAGGCTGAAGTCACTGTAACTGGAGTTGCTCAAGAGGCAGCTGAATGAGACACTTGGGTTGTGGTTCAGTGGTGATTATGGTGGTGCTGGGTTGAGGGTTGGACTAGAATATCTTGAAGGTCTCTTCCAACCTTGGTGATTCTGTGAAAGACAGAATTTTATTTAATTTTTGATTTTGTTTCTTCTTGACTCTGTCCATGCTAACAGTTAAGCACCTAGCTAGTCTTCGGTGTGGTTTTGGTTTGCTAGCCAAGCGGTTTCTGGACACGAGTGGGAGTTCCTGCTGGGAGGTTTCTCAATACACAGTTGCCCTCTCTGGAGGGCTAGAGGAGTAAATGACATTACTCTGTTCAGGTGGCCTAAAGCAGCAGGCACAGTCCTGGGCAGGTTTGACCTAGTAGCATAGGTGCACCAGGTTGCAGTGGGGTGGAGGAGCATCCTTGTGGTTCTTAAAGGACTATGGAGGTATTCAGCAAAATTTTCTGTTGGAAGAAAACATTTTAAAAGCAGTTGCAGAGGAATACCTACAGGGTTATAATAATCCTTGCTGGAGGTCAAATTTAACTACCATTACTGGCATTGTGTGTCATTAATCCCCTTATTTAAAAATTAAATTGTACGCATTATTACAATTTGGTCCTTTACAAATGCTTTTCATTGTCTAGGAATAAGCCTAACACAATCCTTCAGTTTGAGATAAAGCTATTCAATGTTTCAGACATCTCAGATGATCTTGCTGGTGTGGCCACATGTGAACTTCACAGCCTCTGACCACATCCAAGCAGTGCTATACAAACAATTCACTTGAGATATCCCGCAGCAATTTCACCCAGACTAAGATATGGTGATAACTTCATGAATCATTAACCACATGGCTGATGTGCACATAATCTAGATAAACTCTGCACTCTTTGTAGTCTTTTAGGTCTGCCAGTAAACAGTCCTAACTCTTGCATGCTGGTGGCTGATTTTGCTGCCTTCTTGCAGATCTTGCAGATCACTTGAGTCCATGTCATAGTCATTAAACATAAAGGAAGCACTGGAGTTCTTTGAAGCTGAAATGTGTCACAGAGCTTACTTTGACCAAGAGAGATGTCATAAAAGATGACATTATCGCAGATTTTTGTTTTCTTTGGTGTTAAAATTAAGCTTGAAAACAAGAGTGATTGAAAAAGAAATCCTTGAAACACCTAAGTTTTCAAGTCAGCAAAACAAAGATTTTCAAATTTTCAATGAAAAACTTGGAAATTTTGTCCAGTTCTGATGGAAAAAAGACAGATTAATATAGCAACCAAATAGAGATATGCATGCCCCATTTTAATGCTCTTGATCTAATGAAGGAATTTCAACTGAGGAGTTGCATCAGCTTGCAGACTTGCAAGTGATAGAGAGATAGAGAAATATAGACTTCTAAATGTAAGAAACGGAAGATGATCAAATCAAGGACAATCTTGTTTTACTTTGCTGACTATCTGCAGAGGTCTATGACCCTGTACTACATATGCAGTAAGGATGTGTACCCTGCTTGCCTTGAAGTGCCAAGGGAGAATGGGAGAGTTTGGGTGCATAAGAATGTTTCCTGACCCAGGTGAAGTGCTTGAGATGTTCTTTCTCTCTGGCAGGCACTGGGTCTGATTTGCAGTCTTAAGCAGTAGGATTGTTTAAGCCCCCATGATCTATATGTCCTTTATCACCTGTAAAGGAATGATTTTTTTATTTTTTAATTTTATTTTATTTAAATAGTTGAATGTCTGTGCTGGTACTGTCATACTGAACCAAAGTTTAGGCATGTAAGTAGTGACTTTACAAAAGAATAAGACTCGTATGCTTGGCTGAGTCAAAAGCTTGAGTGAATGTGTATGTGTACAAAAAATACATATTTATTGATAAATTGCCAGATTTTGACCTGCACAGAACTATTCAGTATAATTACATTGATATTTCCAGGAACACTAAAAGGCTAATTCCAGAGAAGCATCAGACATGAAACTTATGAGAGGTTTTATGTTTTGAGAATTTCAGCCTTAGGGTACATCTGAGGTATAGGGTACTGCATGTATCAATACTTGCTGTTAATAATAGAAGAGAATGGAAGTTAGGAGAAATTACTGATGAATGTAGAATGCCATTTTGGCTAAATTATGGCATTCTTAGACAAGGCTGTAGGAAAGAATTAATCAGATTTAATAGCTAAGAAATTAGCAATGGAGAAATAGTGTCTTGGCAAGTCAAACTTGCAGAGAATTTTTTATATAAAAGAAAGTGTTTAGAACTATGAAACCAATAAATCAGGAAATTATCAAGGAATGTGATGCAATATCAAAAAGTGGGGCCAAAAGACCTACCTCATCTGGAGAAAATGTTTATTAGCTTGAACTGAATAGCAAGCATATCTATAACATACTATTGCAGCAGACTGAAAAATATGTTAGATGCCATCTGGAAAGTTGCAGTGATTGCACTTTTTAAAAATTTCCTTCTAACAAGAAGCAATTTTGCAGTCTCAGCTGTGGCAGAAATTATCAAGATGAAATGCTTCTTTACCTTTACTTAAATGATACATTATGCAAATTGAAAACAGCAATTTAAGGAAACAATTACATAAAGTGAATAGCTTCTGTGATCCTCAAACAGGAAATTGTAAGGGATAAAAAAAGCAAACCCTAAATGCTCTTGACTTCAAGCTAGTACAGGAAAAGAAGCTCTATACCTTTCTTCATTTCAGGAATTTCAATTGCTGGTATAGACAGTCCTTGTAAAACATCCCTGTTGGAGGCTTTTAAACAGCTAAGAAAAGTGAGTGACGTAATATATCTGATGGAGACTTGAAATGTGAAGGTAGTATCACTGGAGATATATAGGGGTAGTAAAGAATTTACTTGCAGGGCAGAACTAAAAGTAGAGTCTTGCTCTGACCTAAATTCCTGCACTCCTTCAAATTTATCAGCTTTTATGGGATTTATGGGATTGCTCTTGGCTGGTGGTGTCAAACAGCCCAATGCCTACTGACCCATGTCCACCAGTGAGCGGCTTTTACTAGAAATTTATTTATGTCAGGCTTTAAAACTGAGAAGATGGTCCATGTCTCTATGTCTGGGGAAAAACAGAGACATTCACGCGATGACCATACTGTGTCCCACTTCATTAATTCAACTCCACTGTGTATTTCAATGATTTTAACTGTGAGTTTCCATCTTGTTGACTTTACCTGCTCTCTTGATCATCTCTACATAGATTACCCTTTAGTCTTCTGCATTTTGTCCAGCAACTCAAACTCATTGGTTGATACTCAAGCAATGAGGGATGACTTTTGACATTGAGAAAAATCTTCTAGCTGTTATTGTATTCAAACACAGTATATTCAAAACAGTGTGGTTTTTTGAGGTTTTGTTATTTTTTTTTCCTTTTAAAAAACCTGTATCAGAAATGTTTCAATACTGTTGGTTCTGCCTTGAATATATGTCTAGATTAGCTGATGTTTTATGGTCCATGCTTCAAGAAAAATGAGGTATTTCCTTTATTCAAGAAAAAAACAAAAATCAAGTGTGAGTTTTTAAAATTATTGATTCATATATTTGTGAATATATCTCCTTCTGTTTCTTAAGAGTTTGCATCTTTTATATACCTTGTGTTATAAGGTCTCCTGCAACAGTCTTTGTCACATTGAGTAATATGGTGACTGACAGTTTATCTGCTTAATTTTTTTCTAATCCCATTCAAACTCCTGGTCTATACATTCATTTTTCTTAGGTAAAAATAAAGAGGCTACATTTGTATGTAAAATGATCAAAATATTAATTTTTTAAAAATAAAAATGTAGTTTTTACAAAACCTTCTCTAAGACTATGATGTTCTCAATATTGCTTTTAGTTTTTAACTGTGTTGCAGCTCAGCTTTACCATGTCAAATTAGTACATAGAATGTAGGGGCAAGTGGTGAGATCCAAACTGTGTTTCACCTAGGAAATTGCAGGGATGCCTTATCTTCTTTTCTGATGGTGCAGGTAAAAGGTCCTGCTCTTCTCTTTTTGCCAGCTCTCCACCTTCACGACTTTCTGAATAAATATTTCAGCAGTGCAATGATGGAATGGGCTGTGGTGCAAGGCAGATGTGATGCTAAAGAAGCAAAAGTTGCAGATGAATTAATTGAAGCCATGTGTGACAGTAAAAAATAGAATAGCAATACTATGAATGCTTCAGAATGGGAAATAAATCTGCACCCTGTTAGCTTAATGAGGGGTAACTGTGATGTACTGGAGTCATGGCTGTTAATTACTACTGATTACTACTGCTGTCATCACTACTGATATCACTGCATATTGGGATAGGGGCAACAAGAGGTTGGGTGCATTGGTATCATATACTCTTGGAAATATATTTAATTGGTGCAAAAATGTTATATGTTTTTAGTTAGGGTGTGTTTATTATTTTATACTGTGATTATTTAGATTGTGTTTGTGTTTTCTTCATTTAGGGTTAGGTGTTAGATCTTAATTGCCAATGGAATCTGAGTTGTTTGTCTGTAGTCACATTTTCTTCTGGCTTCCCTCTTTTTCTAATATTATAATTCACTATTGAACATATGGTTGAACATAAATTCATATTGAAAGATAGTGTGGTAAGCACTGAAAATGTGAAAAAAGTTCTGATAATACAAAACATTCTGAGATTAAGCTGACATGTGTCAGTTCTCTTAAATTTTGTGAAAACAAAAGTAGGTCTATAATTAAGATGTCTAATTCTCAGACTAAACTATGAGATTCAATGAATGAAGGAAACTGAGCTGAAAACAAATGGAAATAAGAAGCTCAGAAATTGATTAGAATGTCATGTCTGGGATTTACTTAAGGAAAGAAAGCAAAGATCAGGAAACTTGAGATTCAAATACAGTATAAAAGAGCTCTGTATCTTTCTAAATTAGTAAACTTCTCAGGTTTTTGGGAAGAATTTAGGTTGCCTTCAAGCAGTCAAAGAAAGACTGAAGATTTGAGTTAAATGCCTTAGAGATCAGAAAATGACTAGGTAAATAAAATTACAATCAACCTCAGAGACAGAGTTAAAACAAAAGGCCTTTTGCTCCATAAATAAAGAGGAGATAATGGCATTTATTGTATAAAAATGGTATTAGAATGGAGAAATATTAAACAGAAACAATATAACAATAATAACAGAAGATTGTACTGAAATAATATTCAAATGCATGCATATATAAAAAAGTCATGAGAATGAACTGTCTACCCATCAGGGATTGAAATAACAGTCTATTTAATAGGAGAACTTTGATTTCTGAGTCAAAACTTGTGGGTGATTATAATGGAGAAAGCATGATTAAGGATGATGTGACAGCTTAGTGAAAAAAGAAGCAAGTAGCTTCATACAAAACTCGAGGCAGGTAAAAAATAAAGGAGACATTTGCAAGAGTATTGAAGAAACCATTAAAATCAACATATAAATTGTAAGAATAACAGTTAATTGGTTTGGCTGAAACTAATCAGGTGTTAAAAAAGTTCAACTAAGTGAAAAGAGTAAGAAGGAAATGAAATGAGAAAATAGGTCCATTAGGTTTTAAGAAACTAACGGATCAGAAAAAAACCCTGAGAATTCAGAAGGTCTTAAAAAGAAAATAAGTTTGAACTCCAATAAAACCCAGCTCTTGGTTAAAAGCAACTTTTCTCATTTCTGTCCTTCCAAGAGAAAAATCACATAGGATTTAAAAAAAAAAAAATCAACAAATGAGAACATGATATTTTTCATTTTTAGATTGGTTTAGGGTCTGTATTCAATAACATGTTAGAGACATACACACTTAGATTGGAATGTCCAGGTATTATGGTTTGTATATTCACCACTTCAGGGTGAGAAGCTGTGTAATTGCACTAGGACCATGTTGTACCTGCCCTGAAAGCTCTGCACGTTGCAAAGGCGATCTGCTGCTGGAAAGCTTCCCACCGGGACACATTTCAATGCAAGGAGCATTCACAGAGTGTCTGGTCCTCAGTGAATTATGGGCATTATGAAACCTGTTGAAACAGTCTCTGTTCAAGATTTTGGTGGATGAATGACTAATTCGGCATCCTCTTGAGACTTGGGTGGGAGCTAGATGCTGAATTAGGCAGGCTGAAGCAAACATGCAGAAGAGTAGAAGGCTGTCAGTGAGGATTTTGGGTGTTTTCAAAGGGATTTGAGTACTTCCACAATTTGAAAGTTGCTGAATGCAATTATTTGGGAAAAAAATTGGGTTGGATAAGTCCTGCCGTGGAGTCTGCCTTCCTCTTCTATATAACAAATAGCCATTAGCTCAGATAATTTTCAACACATAAAGAGCTGTTAACCTGAGCTTGTATCATTCTCTTAAAAACAACTAACCAAACTGATTTATTCTAATATTTTTCAGCACACTTCAGTTTATTAGTGAAAGAGATTTGATAGGTCTTGGGGCCTTGAGGAACATAATTACTTTAACATCCATGTCTGCCATGTAGCTGTAACCCCAAGGACCCTGGGTCATATTTGGTAAGGTGCACAGGAAGAGATAGACTTTGACCCAAAGACCTTATGAGCTTTTCACCAATTGTTTTTATATTATTTAGTTTTTCTACATCCTTCTATAATCTATTCCCCATCCTTTCTTTTCAGTACTGTGCAGAGATTTTCCCCTCTGCAGTGACAATCCTTTATCTTTCAGTGTGTGTCTCTAGTGCTCTCATCAGTCTGTACATTCACTCGTCCCTGTGCTGTTTTCCCCCTTATAGTCTAGTGACATGTAAGCTGATCACAGAAATCTTTATGTTCCTTTGTTCGAAGCACCTTGGCACAGTTCTTTGTTTCTTCTTTCTGCCTGACAATTGTGTTCATGGCTTTGTCATCCCAGTGAGTGGGAGTACAAGAACTGGCAACATCCTGGCATCGTTTTTGAGCGCACGCACTGGATAGTTTTGTTGAATGCCGTTCTGTCACGATGTTCAAAGCAAACATCTACTGCAATGCAGCTGTTTGAGCTGTGCCTCCACTTGGTACTATTTTTGTTTGCAGTTCAACATATTTTCTTAAACCTCTTTTAGTAAACTCAGATACATGCTGCAGGCTGATAGCTGTTCAGAGAAAAGCATAATCCCTAGAAGCTGCCTGCCTTGGCAAACATGTACTTGCTTTTCAATATGTCAACAGGCAATTATTCTAGCAGTGTTTATTCCCTCAGTTCCCTTAACCCAGCCCAACAATAGAGTATTTTTTTCATATGCCATCACTTAAAAAAATCAGATGAGTGCCCAGAATTGTGAATTTGTCATCTGTGGATTCATGCAGTCACAGCTCAGATGATTTAGTTATTCAACCTTTTACACTCTTTTAGTATTATATTAGAATACATATATTTCAGGACCAGGATCATGCAATTTATATTACTCATATGATAATGACTATGAATGTGAGTTCCATATTTTCAAAACCCAGATATTGACATTCTGAAGAGAGTCTTCATTAGCTTTTTTTCCAATTTCCCTGTCGTGGTGACTTCCTGACTCAATAAAAGAGTTTACCTCCACATCAGGAGGAAAGCTACTTATCTGCTGTTTTTCCCAATCAAGATAATTTCAGATTATTGTATCTTGTTCTGCATCTCAGTTGTAATCATCCTTCAAAGCCGTAGTTTATTTGGTAATTAAATTGTTATGTGTCATGTATGGCTCATGCAGTGTACAAGTTGTTCAGATCTTTATGTAGAATGGTCTGCTGATTTGAGAATGGCTTAAAATATTTTTCTTTGGGATTTTTTTTTAATTATTTCATTAAAAGAGTTAAAAAAGTGGAAGCTGCTTTTCAGGTCTTAGCTAATTTAGAAACTTTAGAGATTAGTGTCCCCCACCTCTTTCAAAGAATGAAACCTCCTACAATAGATTTTTTTTCACATCATGTCTGGAACTATTTTTCTGAAGAAAAGTAGCTGTTACAATGCTTAGAATACTTTGATAGTGTGATAACATATGTACTATTGTCTGGCATGGAATGAGTTCATGTTTGAGATCTGGATTTATCCCTTCAGTTGTCAGTGATGGGGGCTATTGTTTGAATCTTTGACAGCACTTGTATTGCATATATAGGTAACTAACAATATTTCTATATTGAAATTTACATCTAACATATATACTAACATTTTATTGCTATTTAACCAAGTATTATAGTACTACTGTACCTTTCTTAACTTTTGGAGTGCTTAAGTACACTGTGAGTTTCCCCTCCCTCCGTCCTTTTATAGGAACATATCATCTGCAGCTGATGAGAAATTGAGAAGATTCATCTCAAGATGCAGTGCGAAGGCCCTGACTTGCTTCATCCTTTTCCTCCACAATGAGCTCTATTTTCTACTTAATACAGCTGTTTCCTCCACTTGGTCCCCTTTGCTGGTGCTTTGCTGTGTGTGTTTCTGGGGACTGTGTGGGCAGATGAAGATCATGAGAGGGGATGATGTGAGCAATTCACAAAGGCAGAACATATTACTGGACACCATGAAGAAGCACAGGTGATGGAAAACAGCTCGCAGGTTCAAAAAGTTCTTCAAGAAGAGGAAAATATTGAAGAAGTGAGAGAGAGATTCAGGATTTTAATTTTATAAAATCATAGAATGTCCTGAGCTGGAAAGGACCCACAAGGATCGCTGAGTCCAGCTTCTGGCCCTGCACAGGACAGCCTCAAAAATCACATTATGTGCCCAAGGACATTGTCCAAAGCTTCTTCCAACAGCCTCTGGGTGAAAAACCTTTACCTGATCCAACATAATCCCCCTCTGACACAGCTTCAGTCCATTTTCATGGGTGCTGTCACTGGTAATCAGAGAGAAGAGATTGGTCCCTCCTCCTCCACTTCCCCTTGTGAGGATGTTGACAAACACAATGAGGTTCCCCTCTCAGTCTTCTCCAGGCTGAACAAGCCAAATGACCTCAACCTCTCCTTGTATGGATTTCCCTTCAGACCCTTCACCATCTTTGTAGCCCTCCTTTGGACACTCCCTAGTAACTTTCTATCTTCCTTATATTGTGGCACCCAAAACTGCATAGGACTTGAGGTGAGGCTTCCCCAGCTCAGAGCAGAGCAGGACAATCCCCTCCCTCTCCCAGCTGGCCATGCCGTGTCTGATGTACCCCAGGACATGCTTGGCCCTCCTGGCTGCCACTGCTGATTCATCTTGTCATTGATGAGGACCCCCAGTAAGTGGTCTTGCATTCCAGTGCCTCATTCTCCCATCTGTACATATATCCAGGCTTGCCTCATTCCAGGTGCAGCATCCAGCACTTTGTTAAACTTCATATGGCTGGTGATTTCCCATCTCTCTAATTTTAGGGGAGATTTTTATTTTTTTTTTGAGGGGCAAAGAGGGATGCATAAAAGCAAAGAGGAATGTTTCTGTTTTAGAATCTGGAGTGCCCCGTGCACCCACTTAAAGAAGGGCAAATTATTCTCTTGTGGTGACTTTAACCAAATAGAGTTGATATGATCTCTTGCTTTTTGGGCAAAGTGAGACAACTGAGGATTTTAAAATTAGAGGAGTTGTTGTATTTACTGAGCAGACTGGAGAGAGGCATGGACAATGCATCCCTATTGCTACATCCATTCTTCCCTAGCCCCTACCACAGGCAATACCCTGGCACTATCCCCTTGGTGGGAAGAAATGTTGAAGAAAGAACAGCGGAGGTAGGACCTGGGCCAGGAGCCTTACATAATCCAAGCCTGAGCACATGAAAAATCTCTTTGCCAAAGGAATTTTCTGCCTGACAACTTTGAAGTAATTCTACTGCAAAAGAAGCATGCCTTTTGAACGTGGCTATTTCAATAGATTTGACTGTATTGGTAAAGTTCTTGTATCTCATATATAAGTACACAAACATCTAGTTTGTCTCTTTGTTTTACCCTTAGTATTCACAGTTTGCTCTGGGCACTTGCAGCATTTAGGAAGAATATCAGTCTGATTTGTTGCCTGCAAGAGAGTCTAATTAAAACAAGAGAGCAGGATGGGAACTGATGACACATAGTGCAGCTGAGCTGCTCCCAAAGCTGAACATGGCAGCTGTGGTTTTCGTCATTTGCAAAGCCTCAGCCAACACGTTGGCCCACAGAGTTAAAATAAATGTCTAATTATGTTGTTTAATTATTTCGGTTCCAAATTCCTGCTTGAAAAGTATTGCAAAAAATGTGAGAGAAGCACAGAGAGCGCCATTATCATGTCTGTGGCTTTCTGGTAAGTCTGAAATCACGATGCTTTCTCTTAGTCAGGTTTCTCCCTTTTCTGTGCCTGTGGTCAGGCTGCAGAGGAAGGAGTGTGTGTGCTTGAACCAGTCTCCAGCCCTCTCCCCTCCCCTGTCACTTGGCACTGACTCACAGCACTGTTTTTCAACATGATGCTAATTAGCTGCTGAGTAGTGAGATACTGTGAACTCTGAAAGAAAAGACAGAAAAAGACTTCAAAGATGTTTACCATTTTTTCCTTTTTCTTTTTTTTTTTTAAATTGTGACAGTAATAAAATAAAATTCTTATCACTGCTGTCTGGATCCAGCAATTTCTTGTGTGCAGGAAGACATTGCTCCAGGTTATTCTGGGGTGAGGAGGTTATGACTTTGTTCTTTGCTTTCCATGGAGTGGGCCAAAGAGAGGGAGAAAATATGGATTGCTGTGCTAAATCTGGTGGCTATAATTGGACAGGGTGGTACTAGTGTGCCAAGCAGAGGAAAATTGATGCAGGAAGAGAGACTGAGATGTCTGCATCAGAGCTCCCATCTTGGGAGATCTTTTTAGGTCTAAGTCCAGTTTGGGGCACTGACACCTTTTCATGCACAGCTTAAGCAAATGCTCTTGGCTGAAGTGATGAGGACAGTTAGGTCCTTCAGAATATCTTGTTTTAGTCCATATTCACAAAATTACTTGCCAGTAAATTGGTTGATACTATCTTGATTAATGGGTCCACTGTCTCTGGCCACAGGTTGTCTAACAGTTAAGCTGTTTGTGAAGCAAATGTTCATCAAAATTGTCTTTACTCAGAACCCAGAAATAAGGTGACTTTTCACATACAAATGGTTCCCATTCATCATGCATATTTAATTAAGTGGTGGCCCACTTCTGCCATACTCTGTTATTCTTAATTTGCCATTCTTCAAATAGCTAAATAACAGATGAATGTTGAATACATTGTCAAATTGTAAGGGAAAAAAGTCTTTTAGAAAGACTTTTGTTTTTCATCTGAGTCTATTTGTCTTTTTTTTTTCTGATGTTAAAGGTCTTCTCTTCCCCAGTTTGGAAAATTCTGTATACAACATATAACCAATATAGTCAATGTCCCACTTGCTATTAATTTTTGTGATCAGGGAGACCTCTGAACTGCTCAGGGAACACTTTGAGTCAACAGTTAAAATAAAATTAAAGGAAGATATCTTTCTTACTTTTCAATGGAAAATTTAAAAGACTGAAAAGTGTACATTCCTGTAATATCTTCTTGTCCAGAAAATCTCTGAACTTTTCTGGTACTTCAGTGAAACATTTAGGTATCCCACACTGTTTTTTTTTTTTTCCAGTTTTCAGTATTCCCCTCATGGGGATGATCACTGGCTCCCTGACTCATCACACCATCCAGTTGCTGTATCTCTTTCAACTTTAAGTGTATGTTTGCATAGTTAAATCAAGTGCTCTACTTAAATTAAATGCTCTACTGCAATCTGGGCAGGAGGCTGTCATTGGTGGATGCAGATGTTTTCCTTCAAATCCCTTGCCCTCTCCAATGAGAAATCGCCACAAATCTCCCATCTTCTAGGTTTCTTGTTCATCCACAGAGATAGTTAGGTCAATCTCAACTTTAACTTTCAACTTAAACTCACATGCGAGCAGCTTTAGGTATTTCTGTTGTAAGTTTCTGAACTACACTGCAAAATTTGTGAGTGCCAATTTGGCATCTGCAAGACATGAGTTTTATCAACGTGAAGACTGGGAAACTTCACAGTGGGGACACCGGTACCTGCTTGGGTCTAGATACAAAAGGAGCTTACTTGCCTTTTGGGCATTGCAGCATCTAACCTGAGTCTAGAAATGAGGAAGAACTCTTAAAGAGATCAACCTTCTTGAATAAAGGATCATTTGAGTACAGCAGCAAACTTTAGAAGTGTTACTACCCTGACTTGTACCTTATTGTAATGGTAGCAAGAATTAAACGCATTAAATTTGTGCAAAGTTTAAACATATTTAGTAATATTCCCAATATATTTTCTAAACACATGGCTGAATGAAATTCTAGCTAATTATTTTTAATTTTCTTCCTCATAATTAAATTCTTGTGAATATTTTTTACTTAGGAACAGTTTTTATTCTTTAATAATCATTAAAAACCATGACCAAGATGCACAGTATAGCTTTGAAGAGTGTCACAAGTTTTCTCTTTCAAGATTCAGAGCATCAGAATTATGATCTGTCTGAAATTATACATAAGCCTTCTTCAGAATGTTTGCCTTTATGAACTCCTAGTTTGCATTTCTCCAGTATCATTTGTTATTTAAAATACAGCTTGCTTTGTTTTGTTTTGATGCTTGAATTTCACGTTCCAGTAGCAATAGCACACTCCAGGTAATTCATTTCCAGTTGAGCTTCACTCTGCTTGAGTGCTTAAAAAACCATTTGGCTTTCTGTCTTGTCCCTTTTGATGCCTCCTGCAGTCTGCAATAACCATTCAAGAAATTCACTGCTTGTCATGGCCTATTGGTTTAAATTAAAAAACTAAATTTGGAAACTCCACATGCTCTGCTATCAGTTTTTCTAGTATAAAGCTGTCCTACCGTTGGAAATTGCCAATGGACTTCACCATCCCTGAAAAAAGTCAGCATTAATGGAGAACAGAGTAGAAGAATATTTTGACTGTGTCATCTTGGTGAAATATAGTGTAGATATAAATGTGAAATCTGCCAAGTCTTCTAAAATACTCAAACTGTTTTAAAGCATCCTCTGCCTTGGGGGATTGAATGCACCATGGTGATCCTGAGGTGATGTGTGATGTGGCAGCACCAGGCAGAGATACTCACACAGGTCAGTAGCAGCGTGCCTGTGCCAGTGCTGTTACTGCCTGCATTTCTTCCTGTTTGGAGTGTCCACCTTGTGCTGCATGATAATCATGCCTCTCAGAGACAGCTTTTGTGGAGACATATGTAATGGTTGAGATGTAAACACATCAAGAGCATCCTAGGTCACCACAGCATTTTTCCTTCAGGACAGCCCCCAAATCCCTTTTTTGCTTAACTAGACCAACTCATGTGGTACCTAAAATCCTGGGTAGGCCGACAGAGCTAGTTTGCACTCTCAGAAGGGATGCTATCCAGAGGAGCCTTGACAATTTTTAGACATGGGCCTTTGTTCAAGACCAAGTGTAAGGTCTGTACCTGGGTCAGGGCAATCCCAAACACAAGTACACACCGGATGGAGAACAGATCAAGAGCAGTGCTATGGATAAATACTTGGGGTGTCAACCAAGAAACTTGGTGTGAGCCAGCAATGTGTGCTTGGATCCCAGAAGGCCAACCAGATCCTGGGCTATAGCCAAAGCAGCATGGCCAGCAGGTTAAGGGAAGTCATTCTGCTCCTCTACTCCACTCTCATGAGACCCCACCTGGAGTTCTGCATTCAACTCTGGAGCAACTATCATAGGAAAGTCATGGGCCTATTGGAATGAGTCCACATGAGGGCCATGAAGATACCCAGTGGACTGGAATACTTCTTCCCTTATAAGGACAGAGTTGGAGTTGTTCAGTCTAGAAAAGAGAAGTCTCTAGGGAGTTCCTGTAACAGCCTTCCAGTTCCTACAATGGCTACAAGAGATCTGGAGAGGGACTTGTTGCAAGGGTACGTAGTGATGGGACAAGAGGGACAGCTTCAAACTGTAGGAAGGAATATTTACTTTTGTGTTAGAAAGAAATTCTTTACCCAGAGGGTAGTGAGGCACTGGAACAGGTTTCCCAGAGCTGTAGATGAACCATCCCTGGAAGCATCTGAACCAGGCTGGATGAGGCTTTGAGCAACCTGGTCTAGAGGAAGGTGTCCCTTCCCGTGGCAGGGCAGTTGGAACTGGGTGATCTTTAAGGTTTCTTCCAACACAAACCTTGCCATGTTTCTATGAAGGTGTCACATCCAGCAGTGGGCATTAAAGGTCTCATTTCTCCTATATATCTAAGATATATATATCTGTATCTGCCTTTGGAAAGGAATATGACCTGATCTGTACTACAGACAAAGCTGAATAATAAAAGCACATAACCAAGGGTAGACACAGTGGATATGTAAAGAGTGGCAAGTCTTTAAGAGCTCCTGCCACAACACCAGCACTAAAAACTGACTCTAGATAGCTCAATCAATAGATCAGTGATGCTCAATCAGATCAGAGGTGCCCAATCTACATTATTACACTTGCATGCCTGCCTGGTTTATCAATGCGTAGACTTGTCAGATCAGCTTCTGATCAATCTGAAGGGCAATTTCCCTTACAGCATCCTACCACATACCATCTAGACATAAGTTTATCAACAAAACTGAATATCCAGGCATTTTTAGGATTCATTTAATGGATGGTCCTTTGCAATAATATGGTAGAAGCCTGTATTGGGAAAATAAGTTGGTTTGCATGTAAAAATTCAGTCACACCATTGGGATGAGGGAAGTCTAGATAAATATTTTCAGTAGATCTGTCCTGTCCCAGGGAAATGCCCTCAAGTGGCACAGAGCATTGGGTAAGTCGTGACCTGTGTTAAAGCTGTGCCCTTGTGCAGGTACACAATTAAGGTTTTATAGATATCAGAGAGAAAAGAAGAGTGTAGTTTGGCCCTTGGTATATCTACCTGGTGTTTTCAAGCAGATGCCAGCTTTGTCTCTTCAGGTGTCAAGCTGGCTGAGTGTGAGCCAGCTCTCAGCTGAACCTGTGCATCTCTAGGTAATGCATTGCTGACTCTAGGATAATCAGTAATCTGAAAGGCAGGATTTCTTTAGGCTGGATTCACTATCACTCCAAAGCAACTAGATAATATCCAATCTGCTGATAGAGCAGGCACCTCCTAGTAAGGGCACTCAGCTTTGAGGTGCTTGAGGAAGGCCTTGGACTCCAGTTGGCAGCCTCCAACAGTTTCTGGGTTTGTAGCTGTTCTCCTTCATCAATGTCACAGAAATCATACCGAGTTTGGATTGATCACAGCATGATCAAAGCCATGCTGTGATAATAAGCAAATCTAGCTTCCCTTTTTTCAGTTCCTGGCTAGACCACTATAGAGCTTTCCAGTGTTTATAGCTTAATAACTTAGTTATTTATCTCCATCATATGCTGTGTATTGACTGCAAATTGATTTTTGCTCATTGTGTCACCTTAAATTTTAAAAATAAACTTATTGCAGAATTAAATTTGAAATTTAAATTTGTCTCTTCACTTAGTCTTAACTCATATGCCATATCATTTTTTTTTGTGATCAGTTTAGCATGAAAAGCAGTTACCTATTTAGTAGGCATTTCCATTTGCAGAATATTTTTCTTTTTAATCTTAACGCATTTTTATAAAACAGCGTAAATCTTAATATGTAAAGGATTAATATTTGCTTTTCTTTTCAGATGGTCTGAGCATTAAGATTCCATAAATAGCCCAATTTTCCCCCTGAGTTGATAAGTAGTCAAATACTTCCACTAAGGACATTTTTACTTTATCATCCAGATTGTGAACAAATTTAAATTTAACTGGCAATTATTGGTGATGAATGGAAGTAAAATATATGAGTGTTTTTCTAATTTAGTTTGCTTAATCTCATCTTCAGTGCTGCTAAGTAATTGCTTGGGAAACCATCAAGGCAAAAGGCTCATAACAGGCTCATAGACTCCTATTGCTGTGGCGTCAACCAATTTATGTTGTGTCAGCATCATCCACCAAGAGATTTTAGCCTCTGATCCCAGGAACTTTAAAATTCTTTTTATTTGCATTAAGGCTCACTAAAGAATAAAAAAATGCAAATTCATCCTCACTGCAGAATTTCTCTGTTCAGGAGCCGAACTGTCGCTGTGGGACATCTCCTAAAAATCATGCTTAATTCCAGACATACACATTCCCTATGAGATTTTATCTCATTTATGTTAGATACATACTCTGAAGGCTTGGTATCTATGCAATCATTAAAATCATCTCCTGATCCTCAGCTCATTCGATCATGTTGCTTTTCTATTCTGATGTTTGGCCAATATAGCAAGTTCCTCCAGGGTTCAGGGGACCTGTTTCTTCAGTTCCAAGGAGGATACTTGTGGAGCCAAACCTCAAGATTCAAAAAGTGACAATAGATAAGAGTGGGGTGTCTACCACCTGGTATTCTAGGCATGGTACAGATAATTTCAAATGAAACCAGCACTGGTAAACACTTGTACCAGCAGAGCCCAGCCTGGAATGAGAGTATGTTGTGCCAGGCTGTACAGTACTAACTGGGTAAAGAGACAACATTTGGGGGTCCAGCTGACATAACAACTTTTCAAACTTTTCAAACTGCGTTTTTCTAATGTGCACTGTTCTCAATCTCTTTTCATACCATTTGACAGTGGTATATAATTAATATTCATGTCTTTAATTTGGTGTTATGGCTCAGGAATGATGCTCTCCAATTTAGTGCTTCCATTGAGACTTTTCAAACCGTGAATATCTCATTCACTCTTCACCTATAACAGGTTGTAGAGGAGAATTGAAAGCACAAAAGTGAAAATCACGGGTTGAGATAAGAGCAATTTACTGAAAACAGCAGTGAGATAAGAAAGTGAACAGTAAGAGCAACAATATTGATAAGAAAGTGTACAAGATAGGCCGTGTGATTCCCATGTGATTGCTCAGAACCAGTGCTACCCACCAGGCTTATTCCATCAGATGAGACCCCTTTTCCTCAGGAGAGACTCCTTTGCCCCCATGCCCAGCAGTGACATGAGGTAGTATAGAGCAACCTTTGGCTCCTGGCCATGCCCCCTCCTGGATGCTGCAAAGATTAGCCCTGTTCTGGCTGAAACCAAGGCATTTTGTTAAAATATACAGTCATGTTATATTGCTCGGAATGATAAGGACTATCCTGATGGGTAGATGCACATCTACATTCCCAGCTACGTGTGTTTCTTTTCTAAGTTTTGCTGATGCATCTCCATTCTGAACACTTGGCTTTCTTCCTGAGATAGCACCATTCATGTTTTCATGAGAATCTGGATGAAATGAGTCAGGATTTTTCAGGAGAATTAAGGTAAGGTCTAGTCAGGCAGCCACATTTAAACGGCAGTGAAGAATATCCCTGCTCTGACAATCCCCTACGTAAGAAAGGCTACAAAATTCATGCAGTAGCTGCATGAAACTAGGTCACAAAATTTCCCTTAGTTTTCCTTTATAGGTAAATTAGAGGCTCCATGGTTTAAAGAAAAGCTGTGCCACTGATTTGAGCTTCACCATGATCTGTGTGTGAGGTGGAGCAGGGTTTAACCTCTGCCCACTCTAGAGGTGACTACAACTCTCATTTAAACCCTTGTACAGAGGAGGCAAAGATTTTCTGACCTAAAGTAGTTTTTTGTCTAGAATCTCCAAACTGTAAGAAAAACACACAAATGGAAGGTGATGGAATTTTCATCTCAGATACTTTCCTTAAGGCAGAGGTCATCTCTTAATCTTTTACCAAGTCTTCTGGGATGTATAGGTGCAAATGTTATTTGTCTTAACATAAACCACAGAAAATTCACTTTCAACATTGTATTTGAACAGTGAGATGGAGTATAAATAGTGTATTGGTTTAAGTGAACACTCCAGCTGTGGTCTGATGTGAAAAGTGATATGAGGAGAGAATATTTATGGTCACT
The DNA here is from genome assembly GCF_001522545.3 of Parus major. Taxonomy (NCBI): domain Eukaryota; kingdom Metazoa; phylum Chordata; class Aves; order Passeriformes; family Paridae; genus Parus; species Parus major. Next base: position 44,037,966 of record NC_031771.1, read on the forward strand.
TGGACTGACAGTCCAATAGTGACCAAGCAACTTACAGCAGGAGCTGTCTTTCAAAAGATTGTGAATGGTAAAGAAAAATACCTTCTTATTTACGATAGAGGTGTTAGGATTATTTAGAATAATTAATTAAAAGGCATTATGGAGAGTTGATAGACCTTTGCATAGAAGGTAAAGTTGTTTGCCCTTATTTAAAACAGAGCTGAAATTGCTATTAAAGCCTGATGAAAGTAAAAGGATATTTCACAAAAGAGTCAATGAAGGAAAAAGTAAGCTTTGAAGAGTCTGTAAAATTTTTCTGCCATAAAAATAAAGTTACTTAGAAAAATACATACTGCGTATGTATGAAGTCAACTAGGTATCCACAAACTGAGTCTTAACCAAGAGCATTGTGTGAAGGTGTTGAGTCAATAAGGGAATGATAGTAGCCAATTTTGAGTCCAGACAAGCATGACTTCATGGCTCTATTGTTAGTCATTTTATCATCCTTTCAGAGCTGTTGAAAAGGTAGAGTTACGAAGCCATTTTTATTATATGATCAGCTCTGTACTACACCTGCCTAAGTTTTATAATATTGTGCATAGCCTCTTGCTATATTCAATGTTGCCAAAAATTAAGGCATGAGATCCTTCAATAAAGCTTAATAGCTGCCCAATTCATCACTGTTTTGCACTATGTTGACATTACAGAAACATGACCTTGCAGAACACCCACAAGGCAATAAGATCAAAAACAATCAATTAGAGGGTTCTGATAAACTCCATGTTACCTTTTCTACTGGCTCTGTATAAAGGTGTATATGCCTATGCAAGAAAGCCAAACCCAAAACCAAAACACTAAAACATCCCCAACCCCAAACAACCTCATATTAAGTTTTAAATCTAAATTTCTTCTCACTGATTTTTCCTATTTTTTTTTTTTCTTTATTTCTCCCAAGGTTGGAGCATTTAACCTAAATACTGTGGTATTTAATGAAATCAGGCTAATATTGGTATAGCATTTTCTATAAAAAATAGATACTCCAGCAAATATTTGTGCTAGCTATGATTTCAGTTCTGAATAGGAAACTAAATTCTTTATCTCAGACTTCTCATTTAGCAAATAATGGCTATGTTCAACTGTATACTCAGTATCACTCCCATTTTTATAACCTTGTCTAGCACATTACAGGAATGGAGTTGCTATAGCACTTTTCTGTTTCTATCCTTCTACACCTCAAGTGGTAAAAGTTAGTGTCAGAGTCAGTTTTTAGCTGCTCTCCATGTTTGAAATCTCTAGTGAGGAGATGATAAATTGAGAAGAATCATGAGATGCTTGTTTCTGTGCTGAAGTCTGCTTGCAATGCAGCTGCTGCTCTGTGGTACAGTCACCTTTGGTAGGTGCTCACTGGGTTTGCTTGCCTTACAGCTCCTGAGATGAGACCTTACTCTTCTGTTTACAAGGGAAGTGAACATACACAGAGGGCAGGTTCTACTCAAATTCACTTTCACTCCACTTTATTGTTACTAGGATTTGATTACTTACATATTTTAGCTGGCTTGTTTTTCAATTTGAATATAGAGTGTTTCATTTCAAGAAGCTGCTCTCTGTGGACTTTTGCAGAGATTATTTTGTGTTCTTTATTAGTATTGCTGAGATTATAGATTTTCAGATATCAGTGTTATATGATTTCCCGATAAACTGTTCTACTCTGAAGCTGTATGTCCCTTTGTCCTAGCCCTTGGTTATGAGAATAAGATGAGAAGATTCACCTGATTTTAATGTGAATGGCCTTAAGCGGAGTAAACCCCATTCCTGTTGATTTCTGCTCTCTGAGGTTTTTGGGGTGGTATCTCTTCCCATTTTACCCCCTAAGATGTTTGCTGATGAAAAAACATGTGAGGAGAAGGGGGATCTGCAGCTTGATTCACCATTACTTCAGACTTCACAAATGCCCAGACTGAGAATTTGCAGATGTGGAATGAACCTAATTTTTCAAAAATGTCTGATTTTATTGTGAGCTGTGATGCTGCCAACCTTTGTTACTGCCCCACTGAGGAATTCACTGTGGTAGGAGTGGTGTAGAGGAGGAAGTCAGCCCATCTCTCAGTAACTCAGACTCAGCCCACTGGCAGAGGGGTGTGAAGATTGCTGCTGTTTGGAATGGGTGACCTTAGCTGTGGCAATTAGCTGTACTGACAGTCCTTTCACCAGGGTGGGGAGGATGGAAAAGGTCTGCACGTGGCTCTGATTTGTGTGTGCTACTCTGCCAGCCTGTCCGTGCGGCCATGTGAGGTGTGAGCAGTTTTTGCTGTCCCCAGCTGCCTGCTATGAAGTGAAGTTGCCTGTTTGCTGGCTCCTGTGATTAAGCAGCACTGTTTCATTTAGTAGCATCTAATGCTCATCTTGATAAGAAGACATACAGGACAATAGAGGATTAAATTAAATTATCTCCAAACCCAGTGACCCACTTTCTATTTTAAACAGAGCAGAAGTATTTAAAATATACAATTTGTTCATTTGCCTCACAGAAGAATGTGTTGGGAAGAAATGGTTATGCTTTGCATAATACTCTGACAAGAAAAAGCTAATGTGATATGACAAACTATATGTAGAACTTCAATGATGAAATAAATTGATCTTCTGAAGATTATTTTAACCGTTGTTTTTTGTCTTTCATATGCAAATAGACAAGTGCTGGTCTTACAAACCATTTCACATCTAACAGGGTGACTTATTAGCTGCTTTGTTTGTAACATTCACAAATTGTCCTCTTCCCAATTCAAGGAATATGTATAGGAAGGATTTATCCATGACATGAACAGATGACTCTGTTCATTGCAGTTTAGACTTCATATTCTTACATACTTGAAATTCAGAGAAACAGGTATAATAGCAGCTAAAATTTCAATCTTGCTGTAGAAGCAAATGTATTTTTCATTTACTAGGTAGAGAAAGCTAAACCTACAACAGAATAATGCCACCTACTTTATCAACAGGTTCACTATCTGTGCCAGTTTGTACGGAACATAATTACTCTTGTTTTAAGTAATTGCAGCTATCAGTGCAGACCTTTGAAAAACAAGGGAGCATGTTCAAAAACAATAACCTTTTCATGAATTAATGGTGCTATAATTTTCTTTAAAATTCTTCTCTTTATTTGCTTATGCAACTGTCTATCACTCTGGCTAATATACACATATCACATGCTCATCTGAATAATTTTTTTTTTCCTATTTTATTGTTTTACTAAAATGGAAGGTCTTAGCTAAGAAGGCAAAATGATATTTTAAGAAAAGATTTCTACAAAGAGAGAAGTGTTGCCTTAGTTTTCTCCTGCTTGTACAGTGTTTCTTCCTCATCAGCTACTTTCCTGCTTTTACTGTTGTGAAGTAGACCATTAACAAATGAAAAAATACTATGAAAAACCCCTAAACGGTCTCCTCAACTCCTGTCAGCATTTATCATATCTTTAATGTATGTTTAATATATGTATCTTGCTGGCTCAAGGTGAATACCTCAGCATTTAGACTGCAAGCCTCCAAACTGAACTGACTAATCAATTTTGCCTTCAACAATATTAATATATATATATTTATATATATATATACATAAAATATATATATATATATATAATAGCTATGCATGATACTGTGCCAGTGGGTTGTTTTTTTTTTAACAAAAACCAGGCAGACTGAAAGTAGAGAGAAAAGAAAGGGTATTTTGTCTGTGTCCTGCCCTGAAACTGTTCTGTGATGCAGCTCCCAAAGGATGTAAAATTCCCTTTAGACTGCAGTGACTTTCTTCAATGACAGTTGAGTCATATTTTTGTCAGGTTTTATGGTGTCATTTCTTATGTCTAAGAACCTGCATGCTAAATTTAAATTTATTCTTCCAAATAATAAAGGAATTGTTAAGAACAGTCAGAAACCTTTGCTAAACTGATAACCACACTTTTACTTTCTCAAATATAAAATAATAAGCCTATTTTATTTTTAGCTTGATTTTTAAGATGTCAGTAAAATGTTGCCCAGTGTTGAAACCAATGAAACCCAATTTTTATGTCTTGTATCTGGATTCCCTGGTGTAGATGGATTGAAATCACAACACAGTCTTTACCTTGACACTTGCACATCTTTGCTTCTCTCTCTGGCCACCTATATTAACAAGACTTAGTATCTTCATGAAATTTGGGAAAAAAAGTTCAGTGCAATTAAGTATATAAAGTTAGGATATAAAGTAGGGATAAAAAATGTCCAAGGTGTTAAAGGCATTTCTTAACATCTTTATGGTAATTACAACAGCACATCCAACTCTTGTCATGTGCCTCTGATAAATGGCAATGACTGCAAAAGAGGGAGAGCTCACAGGGATACAGACACACATAGATATCCACACAGAGATGTGAATCCTTGGTGACTTTAAACCTCATTTCCTTGAGGCAAAGACCAAGTAGGGGCAATTTCAGCTTGTCAGCTAAACTGAGGAAAATCTATGATGAAGCTTAATAGAGCCCTTGTTCTTCAACATTAAGCCTGCCTATAATTTAACCTGAAAATGGCTGAAAGTTATAGCTTACAGTAGTAATAGATGTACCTGGTATTCAGGGCATTAACACAGATTTTTCTTTATTGGTTATTTTTTAGCTTGAGCTTATGCTCAGTAAAAGATGCTGTCAAATCTGAATAATGCCACTGATGTTTATCATTTATAGTGCAGAAGGATAGGAACAGAAAAGATAAAATTTTACATTTACTTAGTGATATTAAATGTCAGTAGCTGATTATTGTAGTAATCATTCTTCAGATAACTCTTACCCATGAATTAGGGTGTTTGACAACAGAATCCTCAACCTCAGACTCCTCCTGTGGGGGAGTGTCCCATGCATTAGAGATATAAAATATACTCTGAAACTTGATAGCTCTAAATTTCCCTTGTTGGTCCTTGTGTAAAGGAGCACACTTGCTCCAGGTACTGAGATATTTGTACCTACCAGACCAGCAGGTGAGATTTTGACATGGTAAGACTTGGTTTCAGAAACCCAGCTGTGCCTAAAAAGGGAATTTGGCAACTATGTTTACGGCCCCGAGTCTTGTCCTTTTTGCCTGAAGGAAAGACCTAAATAGATCTGGGAAGGGAGGTACTGAAGGCAGCTGGCAGATATTTTGAGAAGCAGAGCATCCTAACTGTTGGATGTGAGCCCTTCAATCCCTTCCTGGATTTGGGTCACAATTCATCTCCTACTGCTATAAAACATAATTTCAGAGGAGGGAAAAGCCACTATTTGTGCATATGGAGCCTGTGGGTTTCTTTAATCTTAGGAGCTACTAAGTTTCAGGGCCTTGTGGCAAACTCTTCATTAAATACTTGCAAATTCAAGTTCTTTTTTTCCCTATTTCTGATACTCAATTTTCTGACAGGTGGAAATAGAAATGTAAGGTATGTGACTGCTTAGAAGCCCTTTAGGGTTTCTGCTAGCTGTGGGGAGGTGGGCTGTGATTTCTGCTGCCATGGCGTGGCAGACTCCTGTCCATTATTAAACTCAGCAGGGTTTGGAATTAACTAGTTAGGGAGTGTTTTGCTCCAAAGGGTTAATATTGCTGTATCTGCCTTCTCCTGGGAAAGAAATGCTGCCTGGTGTGGGTGAAGAGAAAAATGAGCAAAATATGGATGTCTTGGTCAGAGAACAGTGATTAGTTCCTCATTAGAGACACAGAGAGAGAGAGACACACTGTAACTATAGTAACCACTGCATATATGATCCTCTACCCACCTCATTGTAACCCACGTGGTTATAACAAAGATTTCAAGCTATTGTTGCTAGTTTGTACAGCCATTCCTCTAACTGAAGAGTCACATAATAAATGCTTTTCAAATATGCTTATATATATATATATATGCATTTTTATATTCACACATATCCACAGACACAGAGAAACTGAGTTTCCTTATGATTAGCTAAATAGATGGATAAAACCACTAGTATAAATACCCAGCAGTGGTACTTGTAATATTTCTTTTCTTGCTGACTAATGGAAAAGAAATGCCATAATGACTCAGGAACCATGTCACCATTTAAGAATACTTGTACCTGTGCATATATTTCTATTTTCTGAGCTATTAAATGTTTAATTTCAGCTCCTTATTTCTAATAAAATACCATTAACATTTAAAATTTGAGTTAATGGAGTATGTCTCAGAAATACTGCTGCCCATATCAAAGCAAGTTTCTGATCTCTCTCAAGTCATCAAGCCATTAACCTGTTTCACTGCACTCTACAACTGGCTAACTGCAGGATGCTGCTCACCTACTTGGAATGAAGTGACTGACATTTAGCCCACTGATATGATCAAGCATAAATCTGAAAAAGACAAATTGCTGACAAATGTTGTTTCTTTGAAGGAGGTCATGGCAAGGTTCACAATACTCATCCTCCTCAATCTGGCCAAAATATCCTGTTCTGTACTAAAATTAAGGGACAAATGTGAGATAAACCTAATGCCTTAGCAGCTATCTCCAAATCCTGTATTTTATGGACTTCTGGCTAGAAATTCTGAGAGCTTCTAGCCAGTAGAACTGAACATCTTTGGTTTGAAACTGATACTGCCAAACAGCAAGTCCTTCCATTTACTTCTGATAATGAAACCACTTAGCTGTAATAGTTCTATTATCATTAGAGGGGACCACATTTCAATCAAACCCTACCAAGAAAGTCTTCGTTCATGTGAGGGGATACTATAGCAACTGAAATGCCAGAGAAGATCAAATACATTTCTAATTTCTTTTTAATATACAGGAATCTAAGTCCAGACTCCTATTCTTACAGTCATAAATCCAGACACTGAAATGTGGGGATTTTTATGGGTCACAAGACCTATCTTGATAGCTTTTTTTTTTTTTTTCTTTTAGACAGTTCAGTGAAAAGTGATAATTTTTCACTGTTCTCAAACAAGTTCCTGCATGTTTTTTCCTGCCTTTATCTTTTAGAGTGAAAAAAAATCCTTTCACCTCAGTGAAATATATCCACTAGCCTGAATACCAAGGCAAAATTTCACTGATATATGAGATCCACTGAAAGTTCTTCTGTTTAAAGTAGGGTACAGATTTCCTTCTTTCTTGAAGAAAAATCAGGGTCAGGACCCTCCTGACACAGTTCCTGGGCTTGGGTTGCAACTCGCCCTTTGCAGCTCTAGGGCCATGCAGAGAGTTACGCTGGCACTCACAGTGAACACTGGCCACAGGGACTCCTGCCACACCCAGTTTGTTTTTCTTCCATGTCTCCTGAACTGGGAGCATGTGGAGGCTGAAGTTTCTCAGGTATCCAGAATGTTCAGCATATCCAGACATTTACAGACCGCAGTGGATAACTGATGCAGTTATCACAGATGCTACAAACCTGTAGTGTGAAATCTGCCTCATCGCACCAGGGCTCTGCTAGGTACAGACTAAAGTGCTTTTGGTTTCCTAGAGTCTCCTTCTGGTCACATTGCATAACTTCTTCCCTTGAGATGTTTCTTGCCTAAGTGTGCAAGAAACGACAGCAACTCTGAACAGGAGGGTGCTGACAGGTGGAAAAACAAGGAGCTCTGTATTATCTGTCTTTAAAAGCTGCTTCAAAAAAGGTTGTGAAAGAATGTATGTGGCCTGTAATTACTTCTTCTCAGGGTATGTCAGAAAAAACCAAAGAAGCTCTTGAGATGTATTGCCTTAGGTTCTTTCTGCCAGTAATAGAGAAAAAAGGGATTTGTGACATAGTTTTAATTTGTTGTTCAGAATACAGTTAATTTTAAACATGTCAAAATTTTAAAAAAAACAAACCTAAAAACCTACCTCATGTTTCTGTTATATTTGAAGCACAGGATGTCAGCCTGAGCATCTGGGAGAAATTGAAAGTTTGTTTTTGTTTTTTTTTTTTGTAGTAGCAGATACACCTTTTTCTCTTTTACCTTTGAAATAGAACAATTCTTTCTGGGATATTTCAGAACACAGAACATGCATCCCTTAATCTCTGCAACACTTTTTGTAATTAATGATTTATTTTTTTTCTTGCTACATGAATTTTATTATTAATTTCTTCCCCTTTCAGATCACTCAATGGACAAATAAACACCTAGAATGTCTTTTTGTCTTTACAAGTGAAATAGAATGGTGAAATACCTTTTCTCTACAATATTCTGGCAGAACTTTAAATTATGCATTTTCCACCTGATGTCAAAAAGTCTAGTCCTTTATTTCTTTTCACCTCCAACCTCTTCTTTCAATACTCTTTCAAAAAGCAGTTAGTTAACCCTTACTCTAAATAACCATCACATTCAGATGGAAACAAGAACCCAGTGGAATCTAGTGTTTAAAATACTACTCAGGAGTCTCATTTAAAGTATGTCTGTCTAGGTCTTGAAGTGAATCTTCTCAATAACTCTTTAACCAAGTCACAATATTTCTTCAGACCTGTTGTCAAGCATATTTTCTACTAGTTTGGGATTCTTGGTGGATATATTCCTCAACTGAGAACATCTTGTTATTGCTTTACTTTCCTTATGCTTCAGTGCGGTCAGAGAACTTGAGCAGCTATGAAATCCTCCAATTTTGGTCAGAGCCCTGGAAGCTATTTTCAGCCAGAGGTGATATTTCTGTTCCATCTGCCCCACTGGGGTGTTGTTCTGTTTGCCAGCGCTGCAGTTCAGCTGCATTTCATAACTGTGAGTGACCTGTACCCCACTGGCCGCTTTGCCAAGTGGGAGCTAGCACCATTCACAAGGCAGACACCCAAACGCTGGGCTGTGCATTTCCACAGTGCTTTCAGTGTCAGCCCTTTCCTCTCCCCTCATGAAAGCTGGAATAGCTTTTCAGTGCTCCCAAGATTTTCAGCAAAACGTGACAATTGGTCCTCGTTTTGTAGATGGCTGGTGAGAGGGGAGAGATTTAGTTCTCTCTCTGACAGAAAGTCTGGGCATTCTGAGCCCCAGACTTCTACATTCTCTTTGGTTTACTGATCACCAGGTACAATGTGGAACAGAAATCATATAAACACCACCTGCTTCTTTCTCCATGCACTGGAAAATAGATTTTGTGAGTTTTCCTGCTCAGAAATGAATTGTTCTCCATGTGTAGCTTTTTGTGTTAAACTAGTAACTTCTTGGCAAGGTGTAATCCAGTATGAATTTTCTGATAACTTTTTGTCTGAAGTCATGGGAATGTTCAGCCTAGATTGGCATAGCGGTGAACAACTGCTAGCACCAATGAAGCAGTGTCACGGGGAGCCTTGAAAAATGTGGATTGCACAGCATGAAATCAGAATATACTACAAGAACAAAAAAACCATTCTCATCTGAAAAGAGGCTAAAATGGAACAAAATTGAATTTAAATAGAAAATATGAAGACTCAGAACAGGGATGGGTCTACTTTAGAGGAAAAAATAAATTTAAAAAGTTTCATATGAGGCACTGTAAGGGGTTCAGAAGGTTATTGAAAGATGCTTTTGAATTTTTGTAGTGTAACTATGAGGCTGCAGGCCATGAGGCTACAGTAATGACAGAAAACTTGAAAATATACAGCAAAAAATTCACAGATGCACCATTCCTAACTGGGTAGCAGTAAATGTTGCCCTAACCAAACTAGAAGCATATGTACTATTCACTTGCATATAGTCAGAAAAAAAATATTTATATATATTTTACATATTTTTGTCATAAATACAACTTTTGGGCCAGATGTGCACAAGGCATCCAAGCTAAAGGAAAAAAGATGAGTTTAAATCCAAGGTGGGAGAAATGCCAAAAAAAGAAATCACTATCTTCCATTTCATTCTTAGTGCCAGCCTTTTTGAACCATGGTGTGTAAAGTCCCAATTTGGGAGGCAACACACTGGGACTGTACTCACAAAACCCTGCTGAACTTGTGTGTGCTGTGAAGGTCAACTGCTCATGTTTATCAAAGGGCTTGACTGGGAATTAAGTCAGTAAATTCAAACATAATATTTTACACAAGAGAAGGAATCATTATTCTCCAAGAGAGTGAAGTTTTTATTATTTTGGTTCTGCTTTAATGTTTTGTTTGTCTGGAATCCGAGTTGGCTTCAGGCATATGTTTCTGTGATAATTTCTGTATAGAAAGATTTGCATCATTTCACACATTAAAAATCTGAAAAATAATTTTAGGCCACAGGTCCTTCTCTAGCTTTACTTGCAGTTTATTTTTAAAGTTAGTTTGGTATGCACGATCCAAAGCATACAACGTTTTGCTCCATGATATAAAATGTTTAATTACTTTTGTAGCAACCTAGTTAGTTTTGAAGTAAGAAGGAAAGACTTTACAAAGGTTCTCTTCTCCTCAACAGAAAGAAAATGAAAAAAGGTTTGTAGAAAGACATCCAAATAATGAAAATAGAAAGCACTTCCTATGGACGTTCAGATATATTAAAATACAAGGAAGCAGACAAAGTGGAAGAACAGTAAAATATCATGTAACATAGTAAAGTATAAATTGAATGAGTGAACAACTGGAAGATGAACTATATAAAATATACTAAGAAATGCAACCTTCCTGTATGTCACAGATTAGCTTTATTAACATTAAAATTTTCATGCTGTAAGAGATGTACTAATAGAAAATAATTATGATGGGAAGAAGAAAACCTAGAAGGTTGGTTTTTTTTTAATTTTAAAGCAAAATTAATAATATTAAAAAGAATGAAAAAAACTATGCAACAGTTCAACATGAATCATTGTAGCCTTTTGGACAGTAATGGAATAATTACAGTACACAGTAATATCATGTCTTAACAATACTCTGTTTAAGATGTTTATAAACTAGGTAATAAAGACATTTGAGCATCAAATATTCTAAGGTTTTAGTAAAATCAAGTCCTGCTTTCCAAGATGCTTCCAAATACTGTTTTTTAAGGCAGTATCAGTAACACAAAACCAGCATAAGCTTTAAGGCATGTAAGAGTGAACTTTTTCAACAGCAATGAGTATTAAAATAGTTGTAGTTTGCAAAAAACAATATATGTGTGTATGAAAATCAAGTAATTTTAAAGATTAAATGACTAAATAGTAAAAAAATACCATCTTGTTTAAGAATTTATATAGAGGGATCAGTAAACTTGTTCAGATAAACTTTAAACATGTTTTAATGGACTTCTATATAAATCTCTCCTTAAAATTACCTAATGCTTTTAATGTGGAAATGTATGTTCTAAAGAAAATCAGGAGGTCCCTTGGATACTGAGAGTGCTATAGTCTCCTACATTTGTGTACACTGTCATGGTGTGTTTTAAGCATGAATTGCATTCACACTAAGTTTATTTCATTCATTTGTTTACAGCTGGCTCAGGATCCTCTTTTTCTATGGAAATACAGGCATACCAATCCTACTTAATTCCCCTGAACTGTGCTAAAATGGTTATGATTTTTCTTTATATAATTGCACCATAGTACAGGTTAAATCTGTTGAACTAAATCACTTACATTCTTAGTAATACCCCCATTTAAAGTGATAATGGAGGGCAATAATACTTCCTAATCACACCTTCATAATCACAGTCATATCTTCTAGTCTTTTAAAGTGAGTGTGGTCAGTAATGCAGCGATGAAGCACACTATTGTTTCTCATCATCTATGGATGCAAATTTTAGCTGCAAATGATGCCTATGAGTCCAACTGCTGCATCCAGACCTGATGGGAGCAGCTCCCCACAACAGATTTCTGCTTCCATAGCCCTTTAACATTCACCATGCCATGCACTCATATGGCCTTCGTTTGTATTTGTCAGAGTAGCAAATGGCTTATTCTTAACTGGTTTACAGCATGGCACATACAGTGAGCCACAGCAGGAGTGGAGATTATTTCCAGTAGAAGAGAAATAAATATATTAGTGGTTCAGAGTTTTGCTGTTATTTACTTGAGGAAAGTAAAAGCCCTACCAAAATTCTAAATAACCAGAAACACCAAAAAACAGTGGTTAAATGGTGCTTGCTGTTCTTGTTTTGACATTATCTGTATTCCCCTTCCTTCTACAAGCAGCAGGCTTAGGTTGCCTTAAAAAGATTATCTAGAAATCATCACTAATTTTCTCTTTTGCATATGGATATTGTCTAGGACTTCAACAATCATAGGACTTGAGAAATTTGTATTTGTTAATAACAGCTTAATGAGCTACTCTCTCAGAAAACTAATTAGTCAGTCCCTGGGTTACAGTCATTATTTTTTTTTTAAAAGAAACCCATCAATAAATCTTTTTGGTGGTGTTTTTTGGGTAGCTATTAGATGGTGATGTCAGATTCAGTGCTGTGCACTTTTGCTAATGATTGCATTGGATCAAGAAGGGCACTAACAATTACGAACTTGTCAGAAGCAAGAAAGTAAGTAGCTGAACCAATGCTTGAACTGTAATTAAAAAGAGCCCTGTAGCTAACAAGAAAATTGTGATAAACGAAGCAAGAAATTGCTTGTTATCTGTTGTGTCATCTAGTCTTTGACATTAATATTTTTAGAATAAAAGAGTCATGAAAATCTTCTGTCATGTTTACAGCTGCAAAGCTTAACACCCATTGTCATTATGAACAAGTCTGAGGCTTGGGATGGGCAAACTGACTAGGTAAAAAAAGGATAGTTGGTAATTATCTGTCTCTGATCAAAACAAAGTCACTTTCACTGCTAATCTATTAATGACTTTGGCCTTTACCTGCTGCCCAGTAGGTTTTGATTCTTCTGCCGCAATTTGACCAGCAAGTAATCACTTGCAGGTTAGTACTATGAATTACTTTGAATCTTTACTTAATATGTTCTAGCTTAAAGAAAGATTTAATCTGGAAGCTGCTCCTCTCTTAATACAGCAGGCTTTTTGTTAACTGCAGACTACTCATGTTGAAACTTTTGCTTATGTTTGTCTTTTTGAAGTCTTATGAAAGCTAATAAAGAAATTATAATCCTGGTAATTCTTAGTTTGATTGTTAGGTGGTGTACTTGAATTATACCATGGCTATATGATGAAATTAATCTCAATAATATGTTGAATAATACAGTTCTGAACCTTAGGCTTTTTGGTATTGCCAGCAGTGAGCCACAGAGATGAGTGAATGTTCATTCAGGCTTTTTGGAAGAAAAGATGCTTCAGCAGTGATCTCTGACTGAAAAAAAAACAAACCACTGGAATGATTTTTAGGCTTGCTGTGTCAGCAGCCTACTTGTGGTGCCATGTCCTGCATCCTTAACAACAACAACTGCAAAATACCAGTCCTTCTGCCTCCTGCTCTGCCCTGGCCAGGCCCGAGCCCCAGGACCTGTCCCCATGGACCACTGTGGGCATGATTCCCTCCTCCCATCCATCCGAGGTGGTGAGGATATCCGGCTGCTCAGGCTGGAAAGCAAGCTCCCATCGCCAGACTTCTCTCACTATTCCTGGTTAGGTGTGCTGAGCCAGCCCTCTTATCTCAGAGCTTCTCTCAAGTGAACTGTACTCCTGCACAAAGCAGCTCCAGAATCTCTGCAAGTCTCTCTTGTGTATGTGTGTGTGCTCAGTATACTGCACATCTGAATGCAGTATTTTACCTTATTAGGAGAGAGCCTTGATCTGATCCTCTTATCAGACACCAAAAATCTCTGTTGTCTTGATGCTACCATTTTCTGATAAAACCAAGAGAAAGTATTTTCGTCTCCTTTGTCCTTTACTGAAGGCATTTAAGTAAATTTCATCTGAAAATAGTCTATTGTACAACTACCAAGACAATCAATTGCCAAGACAGAGCTCTTAGATATGAGTGATTAGTGACTAGAGGCACTGATGTGTTTTTAATTATTTATTTTGTAAGTAATAGGATTTACTTGTACAAGGGGTAAGAGTAACACAGCATTTATTATAAACCTCAAAGCGCTATTAATATGGCAAATTTCCTTAATGGATTTAGAGATAGTATTTTTTTATTCATCTATTTGTTTCATACATGTGACAAAATAAATGATGATAAATGCATCAGAATCTTTATGTTTAGCTTAGATTGCTTGTATCATCATTCTAACAGAGATTCCAGGTGATAGGTGATGCACATAGCATAATTTTCCCTAACCAAGATTTTTTTACCACAGCTCTCTGCAATGATCTTGCTGAGAAAAGATGCATTAAAATGAAATTTTAAAACTATTTAAGAAAGTGATCTATGTCACCATCAACTGGCCTGGCAAGACATCTTCACTATCAAATTTGCATTAAAAATGTTAAAGCTGTTTTTTCTTGCCAGACTTCCATTCTCCATTGGAATTCCTCTGGAAATTTACATGAGAAATTCCTGAGAAGCTGCAGTGACAATATTCTGCAGCTACAGTATGATTCCTGTTACTCTTTAATACACTTTAGAGTTTAGTAAAGTCAATGGCATTTGTTGTTACTGGCTTAGTTCACCCCTCTACCCTGGCTGATAATTTCCTACTTTATCCCTTCCCTCCTTGGAAAATCAGCAGTATCATAGAAAAAAAAAAATCCACTGAGGAAAACATTTAGAGGATGTGGATAAAAAAATAAAAATCTGCCTAGAAATAAAAAATAGGAGTCCATGATTTTTAGTGTGGTGTTTTGAATGATCCTTTGATCATAGCTAATGCATACCTGTGCTGGGTAGAGATACCAGTCAGCAGAAAAACTCATAAGAAAAGTCTGTAGTTTAAATTTGAAATGAGCAAAACTTAAATTTGAAATGAAATCAATTAGGCCATTTGTGGCCCAAAGGTTGCCAGTTGAAAAAGATATTATATTCTTCCCAGCAATTACAAGGTGGCATACAGTGGCCTATTTATGCTACTGTATGTCTCTACAGAGACTTATAACATTCTGAGTGTGAAATTCTATTGAAATTAAGGAACAATACCAAGGGTTCCTGAACTGAACACTTAAGGTTGTTTTATGCTGTGCTTGTGCGGTTCCATGGACAAACAAATGCTCAAATTATGCTATATTTTACCATGTAACAATTGCTGAACTCTTTCAAAATAGAGCAATCTGTAAAATAAAACAACTTCTGTCATAATTGTGCTTTGTTTTCCTTAAACATTTTGACAGAGTAATTTATCTCCTAAGTGCCAATGTCCAGGGAAAAAAAAAATCTGTTTGCTAATCTCTTTAGTTCTAGGGTTTAATGTGATGTTAATAATCATGCCCACAACTTGCATAGATTTAGCAAAGGCATGAATCACAGCACAATTATATCTCAGTGAATTGAGGAATTTGTAAGCAAGCCAAAGTACTTAGCAGTTCCTGCTGTAAAAGTAGTATAAGAATATGGTACAGTGTTTCCAGATGCAGTTCTATTACAAGCTGCAGCAAGAAAAGTCAAGGGGAAATTTTCATATTTTTGTGTGAAAGCAAAGAAGAAGCTGTTCATGCGAGGGAGGTCTTAGTAGCCACAAAATAGTTTCAATTGAGTCAAGAACAATACAAGTGTAATTATTAAATATAGAAACCCAGGCAATTCTAGTCCAAAACTATCCTGTAGTGATGTACATTTGAGGGGTGCTTTATCCAGATTGCACAGTAATTATTGGTTGCCCTATCTCATTACTGCCTGGCTTTTTTTTGCTGAAGAAAGATTTACTTCAAGGATTGGCATTGTCTTGGGAGCTTGTACAGGCTCCTGTCCCACTGGAGGGAAAGGGAAAGGCCTGTCAGAGAAGGGGTGGGGAAATGCTGTTTTGCCCTTTATTTTTCCTACAGAAAGGCAACTTACAGAGAATGAGGTCCAAGGACCAGGGGAAGTTGTCTAGTCTGGCACAGCTGAAATAACCTGGCCAGTGCTTTACAACTAAGTGATGAGTTCCCCTTTGGCATTCCAGGTTAAAGAAAGGAATGGAGTTTGCCCTGTGCCTCAGTTACCATAGAAGGGGCCTGTGGCTCTGGTCTCCAGAGTAAAGCAGGGAAACTGATGTATTCAGTTCTTCTGGCCCAAGCAGTACCAATTAGGTACAGATAGTTCTCAACAGATGTTTGTGTGATGTGATCTCAAAAACTGTTAGTGATGGAGGTTTCTGGAATTATAGGAAAACACTTAGGAAAACTATCACAATGTTGAAGGCTAGAAATACATCTCTCTTGATCTCTAGACCAAGTCCTCCAGGTACAGTATAAGTCTGTTGTTCCTTGACCTTCCTGCAATGGACACAGAAACAGATTGATCAATTCTCCTTACAAGAAGATTTTGCATATCAGAAAGATGCTCAGTCTCCCTCTAGCTTTTTTCTCTCCCAAATAACTAACTGCAATTAATTAAATCATTCCCTACAGGATATTTTGTAGCCTCTGATTATTTTTCTTGTCTTCCTCTAGGTTCTCTCCAGCTGATCCATGGATTTCCTGAAACTGATTCTCTGTAGGAAGCAGCAGTGCTGAACAGAACAAGTTGGTTGCCTTGCCTACAGGCCTTTTTTTCTATATATGCATCATGACAAAAAGCTTTCAGATTGATGTTGTTGGGTACTTAAGTTAATTATTAGGTCAATAGACTTTTTTTCTTGTGTTTGGGCAGCTAATCTCATCTAAGCACAAATAAAAAAATACTTTTTTCCCCCTAAAAAACAATAATTTCAAAAATTTATTGAGATTGATTTTGAATTTCAAGAATTTATTAAAAAGTCACCGAAACTTCAGGGGAATGAAGCTGGAAAGTGTCAGTCTGTTATACCTGTTGAGTTAAAATATACACCCTGACTTCCCATATGTTTACAGATCAAGTACTCTACAGAATTGACATATCCATGCCATAATTATGGGCAGTGAAAACCACAACCATACCACTGTTAACCACATTTATCATAAAATCATTTAGGATAGAAAAGAGCTTTAAGATCATCTAGCAAACCTAACCTAAATCCTGTACAGTTTGCTCCTGCACAACTGTTTTATTATATTCTGTTTTATTATATTCTGATATTAGAGGGGTTTTAATAAAAAGGGCATTTTCCAACTAATCCTCTAGATCCTAACTGTTGAACTGCACAGAGCAGTCAGATGTGGTCAAAATATTTAGAATACTTCTTAAGCAGATTTGAATACTCTGGATCAAACTCTGTCATCTTTTTCATACAAATCTTCATCTGTATTTTAGTAAAGTACCTTCTTCTAACTGAGTAGATGTGACCTTTTTTCTTGCTCTTGTCTCTGGACTATTATTTTACTCTGACTGTTTGATAAAACTTTCAGCAGAGCCATATTTTGCCTGTCACTTTCTCTTTATGAATGTTCTTTCATTACTTGAGTTTCCAGCTCTGTTTACTTCTGTCTCTATAATTCATTGCAGTCTTTTTGATAGTCTTTCAAATTTTAGGAAGCATCAGCATATTTTCTCTCTTTTGTTCAGTGGCATTTTGTCTGCAGCTGAAGTCAGATGATGTCTCTTCATTGGTGGTAATATTTCTGTTACATTAATTCCTATTGTCACTTTTTTTTAGCAGTGATAGGAGCAATGTAATAAACTGCCACTGTGAGGAATTAGCTAAGTCATAAGGCAGAAATGTTGATGTTGGAAATAATATCCATTGCATGATGAATCAGAGAAATATAGAGGCTTTTCTAGGATTGTAAGTCATATCCCATATGCATTGTAGTTTGTTGAGCTGTACACAATGATAAACAGAATAATTCTTTAATAGTGCTAGGGTGGCTGTGGATTCTTTGCTTTTTTCTGTTTAAGGTAACATGGCACCAGTATTTTTCCTTCCTTTGAAGAACTTTCTAGTAGTGGAGCTTCTGTGTATATTTAAATTAGCAGAAAGATTTGCCCTCTTTCTCATCTGTGCTATGTGTACTACCAGTAAAAGAAGCAAATAAAAATTTAGAGGAGTAGACTGGTTGCAGCAGTGACTTCGAACTGCCTAAGGACAAATGAATTAGGTTTTAGTACTTCAGACCACTTTGTAACAAGACTTTTAATCTTCAGTGCAGAATTCATAGTTCAGCAGAGTATCTCTATTGCTTAGATACATCTTAGAAGTGTAGGTGGTATCTACATACAACTAAATGCAGTTGTAAAGGAGGAGTCTTCCAAAGCCTTCTCTCTCTGTTGTGCCCTGAGCAGCCTTGCAGCTGATGTGGCTGAGCAGCTGGGTACTGACCATACTCAGAAACCTCTCTAGGTGCCTCAGGTCACTCTACCTCTCCACCTCTGACAAAAACACCCTCACAGACATGAACCCTAAGCACCCAAAGACATACATGGGATCAATGAAAGCCTTGAATCCTGTGAAAGTGCCTTGAATATTAATTGTTTTATCTGTAGTTTTTTTTCCTTGATCATCCAGTGCTTATTTTAATTGTATTTCAAAAGGTAGGGGAGTGGACAACAGGTACCTTCCGGGCTCTGTAGGGGTCCTGAAAGAGTAACTCTGAGAGGTGTGACTTGCCAGTGTTGAACATTTTCTTAACTCTCAGTTTCAGTTATTATGACACATTCAACACCTCTATTCAGTCTTCCAGGGAAAGCACACAAAAACCCGTCTTGGGTGATCGATATATTTTACAGCAAATAACATCTAAATTGGATACTAGAGTGAATAGACCCTGGTTTGTTGGCAGGGTAATTACCTTTTTCCCTATATGTAATGTCTGATTTGCTAACAAAACTCTGAAAGAAAGGTTGTAATTGTAATTAAATAAAATAGGAATGAATGGCGTAAAATAGAAGTGTAATACAAACATGTAAAGCAGAAACACTTGTCATTGTTTTTGTTCTTTTAATTCTTCCCAAAGATGTCATAACCTGTCAGACTGTGGCCATTTGTCTGATTTGAAAATCTTTCCTTTCAACAAAAAGTGAAATGTTTCCATGGAGATCAGCCAGAGATAGCCAAATGACGAACTTCTTGGCTGTACTTTCAGTTTGGTTTCTATGGTTTCCAGACAAGGAGGCAAGGAGGGGGGGGCTAACATGAAGTCACTGAGCTTTCTCT